>NC_056747.1:1166639651-1166789219 GCF_019279795.1 Protopterus annectens | reverse complement strand
CATACCTCCCTCCTTCCCTCTGTGTTTAGGGGTGGTTGTGTAGGTGAGGTTATATGCTGATGTTTTGTATATATTTTTGTATATATTGTACATATTTCTGGTGCAGGTATATTGGGCCTTGTCTTTTTAGGGTCTTCTGACATCTGGGGCAAGAAAAGACTGAGGATATGACGTCGGTCATGCGCATTAGTACCCTGACGTACTGACGGCAGTCTAATGCGCCCTGACCGACGTCAGCCATATACTCTGGTATTCGGGCCGACTGGACAGCGGACTACCCAATAGTTAGGACTGCAGCAATGTGGATCCTCGAACATCTACATTTATGGTAGGTACAAAACTGTACTTTTCAGGCGCTCAGCGCCACGTTCACCTTGGGCTGTTTCGTAGGGATTACGTTCAATTTGCAAAAATCTGTACTACAGCCATCTCAGCGTATTATTTTTATAGGCGCAGACTTAGACACAAAAAGAATGCGCGCCTTTTTACCGGCAGCAAGAATTCAGGTCCTACAAGATCAAGTCAAATCCTGTCTTTCCCTACTAAGAGCCCCGGCCCATCAGATTCTACAACTGTTGGGTTCGATGGCGTCAACCATACTTTTAGTTCCCTTGGCCAGACTTCACATGCGAATTTTGCAATGGCTACTGTCGGTTCAATGGTCTTATCAGGAACTTCCTTTGAACCATTTAATCATGATCACGGAAAGTTGCCGTCGAGATCTGCGTTGGTGGCTTCTCCAATCCAATCTCGACCAGGGGCGACCCTTTATACCTCAACGTCCCGTTGCCACTGTGACTACGGACGCCTCCCAGGTAGGGTGGGGGGGTCATTACCTGGACAGGTCGGTCCAAGGCACATGGCAGATCCAGGAGACGATTTGCATATCAATGTCCTGGAGATGAGAGCGGTACTATTGGTACTCCAAGCTCTCCATCACGCTCTCCCACAAGGCCCGATTGCTATCCTATCCGACAACATGTCGGTGGTGTGGTACATAAACAAGCAAGGTGAAACCAGGTCTTACCCACTGTGCAGAGAAGCCATGAGACTTTGGCACTGGTAGCTACCAACCGCTTTCTAATGGCAACGCACATACCGGGGAAATCCAGTGTGATTGCGGACAGATTAAGCAGGACCATTCTTTTACCCCACGAGTGGTCCCTCAACCAGGGAGTAACTGCAAAAATCTTCGACAGATGGGGTCTCCCTTGCTGCGACCTGTTTGCCAGCCCTCACAATGCGAAATGCAGAGTTCTTCACGCTGTTCCCTTCTCAGGGACAGATTCCCAGGGACGCTTTGACCCACATTTGGCCCCCCGGTCTTCTCTACGCCTTCCCCCCGTATCCCCTCCTACCGAGGGTGATACAGAAGGCCATTTACCTGGAGAGCGAGATGATTTTGATTGCCCCGCACTGGCCTCGTCAAGTTTGGTTCCCTTTCCTACAGAGGCATGCGATAGAAGGTCCATGGTTTCTGGATCCGGTGCCAGACCTGCTGACTCATCAGTCAGGACGGCTTCACCCGTCTCTCAGGTCCTTGAAGTTGGCAGCATGGTTACTCCACTTCCATCCTTAGTCCGAGACGATGCTCTTTCTCCGGACGTGGTCCACATATTGTCTTCTCATAAACCTTCCACTATCAAACTTTATTCCAGCAAATGGAAAAGGTTTGCCTTCTGGGCTCAGGAACGGGGTATAGACCCTCTCACTGCACCAGTATCGGAGGTTCTGAATTTTCTGGCCTCCCTTTTCAGTTGGGCTCTTCAGTTTCTACCATTAAGGTTCAGCTAGCAGCGATCTCTAATTTTCATGCCTCATTTGAACCTTCATTGATGTCTCACAAACTTTGTAAGGCTTTTCTTAAAGGTGTGTGGCTCCTTAGGCCTCCATTATCTCATCCTGTCCCCCCTTGGGACTTGAATATGGTTCTTGCTGCCCTAACTGCCCGTCCTTTCGAACCAGCTGCTACCTGTGATTTAAAATTTCTGTTTTGGAAAACGGCCTTTTTAGTGGCCATAACTTCTGCCAGGCGAGTTTCAGAACTTCAAGCTCTTTGTTCTGATCCTCCCTATTTGATTTTTCACAAGCATAGAGTTTCATTGAAATTAAACCCTTCCTTTATACCAAAGGTGGCCTCCTCTTTCTGTATTCAACAAACTATAGAACTCCCTGTGTTTTTCCTAGAATTCTCTAATAACGCAGAATATACCTTGCATCAATTGGACGTACATAGACAACTGTGTTTTTACTTGAATAGAACCGCTCACACGCGGAAATCAAATCAATTGTTTGTTTCCTTTGCAATGAACAAATTGGGTCAACCAGTAACAAAAACCTCCATAGCTAAATGGATTAAAGATTGTATCATTTTTATTTATTCACAGGCTAACAAAGAGCTTCCCTTTCCAGTCAAGATTCATTCTACCAGGGCAATGGCTACTTCTGTAGCTTTTCACTCCAAATTATCAATAGATGATATTTGTGCTGCGGCAACCTGGAATTCTCCGCACACTTTCATTTCTCATTACAAATTGGATGTGGTTTCTCGAGGCAGGGCTTCCTTTGGTTCCACAGTTCTCAGGAGTGTTTTCCAATGAGCCACCCGGGATTTAGGTGCTAGGGACGCTGTCCCATCTGTTATGAATGTAGATAGATAGGATCCCATTACATCTTTTAGTTATGTACTTACCATAACCGGATGTATGGGATCCATCTACATTCATAAGTACCCACCCTCCTTCCCCCTTCCATTCGGATTTAGAGGAGCTGTAGTCCTTTTTTGGTGATCTTTCTTGAAGAACTTTAGTTGGTTATAGTGACTACTAGTTTTTCTGTGTTTGCATGGATGTATGAAAGCGAACAAACAAGATCTGGGGAAGCAGGTGTAGTGCATCCTGGGATAGGGAGTAGCCCAGCCAATGAGAGACTTCGTGCTAGTGTATTAGTTGCCGAGTCGGAGCCGATGGATCGGCTCCGAACCCATCTGTTATGAATGTAGGCGAGATGGATCCCATACATCCGAAGTTATGGTAAGTACATAACTAAAAGTTAACAGCTCTTCATGTAAAAATTGGCTTGTTGCAGGCTAAGGAAACTGTTGATCACTTCCAGTTTCTTTAAAGGACAATTGCGCCCTCAGACTTAAAAAAAACATGTTTATTTCATCATGGTTTGGTGTTTCCTTCATTTTAACACCACTCTGGGACTATTTACAGGTTTTTAGATATTTTATATGCAATTGCTGAGTCTGGCCACATGGGGTCTGGCATATTGTTGTAATGTGTATCATATCAAAGGAAATTGTTGGACTTTCTGATGAGGCAGTATTTTGGGGCTTAAAATTGAGTTGAACTTGTGAGTAATGGCTGAAGACCATTTAGAGCTTTATCAGCACATGATTTGAAGGTGGACACTTCTTTTCATGATACAGATCAGAGTGAACTAAAACTGGAGAAACAGCTGTGTATGAGACATTAGATGTGGGGCAAAAGTTTCTATGAGATGGGTATTTGCCTTAAATAATTCTTGCAGGCATTCAGCGGCATCTCCTCAGTGGACTACAAGTTTTTTTTTTTAGAATTGGGTGTTTGGTATCTTGTTTTACATCGTGTTCTGCTTCAGACTCATTACAATTGATATTGCTTTATTTCCAGCCAGTCTACACTGACCACTGAGTGGTACTCTTATTTGCCCCCCCCCCAAGCTGGCCATTCATTCCTCTGATGGGTTTGTGAGCTGGACCTAGCAGACACACCAGCTCGCTTTCCTCCTTGCGTGGACTCACCATCTCCTCTACTGGTGATCAAGTACAGATCCTCCTGGGTCACAATTGTGCCTTCATCCTTTGACAACTTTAATGTAATCTAATGAAGACCTGAATCCTTATTTCCAAATTGCAAGTCTGCTTCTGTTCAATCCGCTAGTGGATCAGCCAAAACAGGATAATTCTAAATGAAAAGAAAAAATAAATTAAATGCATTTCATAAGAAAAACTGTCCGCTAGCAGGTTTGCTATCTCTGGAGGATCAGTGTGTGTAATACCGTTAGTCACTAGTTCGATACATGCTTTGGTCCTACCTTTTAGGCTGCATACATAGCTGTAAACCGGCCTTATGGTTGTCCTTGGCTGTGATTGTTTTTCTCAGTGTTACCTGTAGAGCATTTGACATGTCTTGGTGAGGCTTGGAAGGCATTTATACTTTCCCCTAAGAGGGAATAGTTTTCTTTGGTGAGATTTTTTAGTCTGACTTCGCCCTTTGTGAGTTCTGGTGTTAGTGCGGTATCGAAGATAACTGATTTGTGGTCAGATTTTACTAATTATGGTCCCTCAGTTGCGGTGGTGCATTTGTTTGTCTTGTTAGTGAGGACCAGATCTAGTATGTTTGTTCCTCACCTTGGGGTTTGAACAGTTTGTTCCAGGACGTTTGAGTTAAAGTCAAGGAACTTTTGCGCTAGTGAGTTATGTTTGTACATGTGAGTATGGGAAGCAACTACCTGTACCTGCATTTTTACCTTTAAGAAGTGCAAGTTGAATGCTTTGCTAATGGTGTTACACAGGTAACCCACCTCCATAGGCTATCAGGATTAGTATTGCTGTATCAGTCTTCATATTTCAAGTAGCAATGCATGTGGTAAATATAGTACACCTGTGATGTTCCCTAGCCAGTAGATTGGGATGTTCAAAAATCACTGCTGCAAACCCCCCCCCCCCAAAAAAAAGGCCAACACCCTTCAATGATGGTATAGGAAGACCTATGTGGCCTTTTGCCCGTACTGTAACAGAGGGTTTGCTAATCGGGGTACCATATTCCATAGGGTGGTGAATTGTGACATCCGCATGGGCACAAGTTGCAGGCAGTTTTGTTCATACTACTGTGATGTGGATTTTACCAGAAACCAAAGATGGCACTGGCTGTTCCTGTCTGGCATTAGTCTGTTTCTGGCATGAGAAGCACTGCACCATTTGTTGTCCAGACTTCGTCTGGGAATTTGGTTAGTTGTATTGGGTTCACCTGCTGTTATTCTCATGTTCCATGAGTATTGCTGTAACGGTGATCCCCAGACCGTAAAATCTGTTACTTTTAGGACACAGCTGTATTTTTCCCTCCACAGCAGTAATTTTTTTAAAAGGTGGTGTCACCCAGTTTGATATATTGTTGCATCTTCCTAGCAATGGTAAATGTTACAAATATTTTACTCTGGTTCTGAATCCCCCCAGCTGCAAGATTTAGGAGACATTAGCAAAGCCTTTTCCTTATGTTCTGTTTTAATGGTTTCTCCTCTTTACTTTGAGTCACTCCTGAAAATGTGACTTTCAAATGCCAAGGCAGTTCCACTGGTCTCCTGTGGACTCAAATGGTGTTTTCCCCGTGCTTGTTCTTGAGGACAGTCTAGTTTGATTGCTTTGGAAGCTTTTTTAACACATTCATGTAGAAGAGTTCATCTTTATCTCCATGTGCTCTGACTTGGCTGAATATTCCATTAATAACCAGAGTAGAGTATTTTTTCTGGGACTGTAGTTTCTGTTCTACTTCCTGTCACTACCCTTGTGCCCAGTATACTCTTTGAGATTAGTGGAAGAGATTTTCTATCTGTGATGCTGCCCACCTCATGGGTCCCTTTCCTGCCCTTGTTGTGGAGGTTCTTTAATAGCAGAATAGTTGAGCTCAGTATCAAAAATTCCCTAAAGGTAAAGCCCATTCAACAACACAGCCATTTTCAGTGAAAAGAATTCAGTAGTGAAACTTCCTATTTGTTCTTACCAGCTGAGTTAGAGATTTTTGACCTAGAGTACCTTATCTGTTGTTTTTTTCCCCCACTCCTGCTGAGAACATTTGAGTTGTGAGCTCTTTGAATCTGCCTCACTTTACATTTGGTAAAGAGTGGTTCCCCTGCATACTAGTCTTTTCAAGGCTCAATTTGGTCCAGTTGATCAAACCAGTTTAGTTTCACAGAATCCTAATCATGGAGAGTGTCTTCACGGCATTGATGTTCAGACATCTTCGGTACTGTGCATGGGGTAAATGTCCATACGAAGCAATGAGCCATTTTATTTCTCAGAAGGATGTGGTAGTAAATAAGGGAACCTCACCCAGGTGGTTTCTAATTGCATTGATTTCTGTTGTGACAAGTAAAGCAGGAAGTTGACCTGCACCTTCTTCTAGAGCTGTTTGTTTTCTACAATGCTTTTGTAAATGTTTGTGCAACAGTTACTTGGTCTTTCTGAATACCTAAAAATATAAATTGGAGGTGACTTCCAGGTTCCCCTTACTTTAGGACTGGCCGCAGCAGTAAATATTTTCTCTTACAACAGCTACCTGGGACATTTGAACTAGGGACTCTTATGTCAGATCCTACAGCCAGAGTTTTGTTGTATAATATGAAATGTGTAGTGCTTGACCTACCATAAATATGCATCTGTGAGTACAGCTTTGGTTGAAGGAATGACCCCCCACACACACACACACACACTCCATTATTCTTTTCTCCTTCCTTTCATTGTGTCAAAATTAGTTGGGAGGGCGTGGGGCTGTGTAAGTCCAGGGAATTTCTCGGGTAAGCAGTTCTGATGCCAGCTGTAGTAGTGCAAATCAGTTCCTTAAGCCAGATCTCTACTTGCAGATTCAGCTGTTAATATGAATAGTCATGGCTTTACTACTGGTGGTACTTTGTCATATCCCCCTTTTCTCCAGCGGTACATTTAGGTTACCACATGCAACTGTTGCAGTTCTGTCAAAACTTTTGTCTTTCGTTTCTGCACTCCAAGAATTATTTATTTGTTTACTGGGTTAGTCCAGCTGGGCTTAAACAGACCCTTTTTCATTGGAGGCCCATGGAGAAAAGCTCCAGTACATAAATGCATTTTACAGTTGTTGATTTCAGTTTATTGAGATTTATGAAACAGCAGTGAGTCATGAAAGATAATGGTACAAAGTGTAAAAGAAAGAAAGACTGGTTATATAATGTACTGTACACTTTGAAAACAACAATTTAATATAATATAATTTTGTGATATAATGCTGAAATCATGTTGCTATAATTACACTGTTACAAAGAAAAAAATGAGTGTAAAATATAAGGTAAAAAAATAAAGGGAGTATTCCTTGCAGTATGCAAAACATAGAGAAACAGCTGAGATACAGGTTGGTAGGCTGACAGCAGGGAAATAACAGGTGAAGTTGATCCCAAGCTGAAGCTCCTCCCCTTACCCATAACCTACTGCAGAGCCCAGCATTACCTCAGACTGAGTTTGCCCAGGGGAAAAAAGCACCTTGCAATGAATAGCTGTAAGAAGAACTATGATATAAAGGATTATTCAGTAGATTATAAATTCTCAGAAACTGAACTAGATCTAAAACTGTGTATGAAGGGACTTAGGAATAGGTCTGTCCTGTTAAACCAGCATAAAAAAACAATAGGTTCCATAATCAGGCAGGAGGGTAGGTCGGAGGGAAGTTGAGGAAAAATGGAAGCAGACAACACGGATTTTTCCTTATGGTGAGTAATTATATTTTCATATCTGATGTTGTCTCTCTTCCCTCCATTCTTCAATGGATGGGACAGAGTTCCCAGCTAGTAATAACATTGGGTAGATTCATGGAAGGATATTCTGGGGGACAGCTGAACCAAAGGTGACCCTGCCTTTAGAAAAGAAATCCAATTTGTCATGAGATATAAAAGTGTGAATGTTGGACCACGTGGCTGCAGCAGAAATGTCATCAGTAGATGCCTTGAGAAGAAGGCTGTAGGGGTTGCCACAGATCTAGTAGAGAGTGAGCTTTGACAGCATCTGTTAAAGGTAGACCTTTTTTTGTATACATGAGTTATGCACACAAAAAGTTAATTAGACTTTATGAATGATTTTGTATGGTAACTGTAAAATCAGTGCTGCCTGTGACAATCCAGTAAACATAGAGTGCATTCTTCTTTGTTAGAAAATTTCGGGAAGAAAACTAGCAGGTTAATATATTGATTTAAGCTTGTTTCTGTTGCTAACTTTAATAAAAAGGAAGGATTGGTTTGAAGGGAAAATCTTGTCCTTATGAAAAGTTATGTAAGGAGATTTACATGTAAAGGTGTGGATTTCTGATACCCCCTTAGCAAAAGTAGCTGCCACCAAAAAACATGTTTTCCATGTAAGGAACTGGAGCTCCACCTTGGCTGCAGGTTCAAACAGTGAGTCAGTGCTTAAAGTAGAATAGTAATGCCCAAGGGGAGGGCTCTTGGTGGAGGGGGGGGGCTGAGAAGAAAGGCACCCTTCAGAAAAGCCTTAGATAATTTGAGAGAAGCAGTGGGGGCCTGAATTTATCCAGTGTGGAAACTGGAAATATCTCATAACTGGACTTTGATAGTGGAATAGCTGGTACCATTCTGAGAGAGACAGGCTAGAAAGTCTGACCATTGAGAGAGGTGCTGAAAAAGGTTCATAATTTCTGTCCATATCCCTGTTAGAGAATCTTTTCTATTTGTTTTAGTGCTTCCTAGTAGCCAGTCTCTGGGAGGAAGTAAGAATATGGATAACTTTGGAAGAAAGCCTGACGTGATTAGCCGTTATGGGAAGTGGAGAAACCAAATGGTTATCTTTAGGGCATGAATTTCTGGGGCAGGCAGTACTGAAAGTGAGAAATGATCCAGAGCACCCATGGATATTTCAGATGAGGCCAGAAGTAGGGGAACTGAAATCGTTGAGGCCAAAAGGGGGGCAATGAAGATCACCATAACCTTCCTCTCTAGTGCTTCCTGAAAAAAAAGATTGGGATGAGAGGAGTCTGAGGAAAGGCATAGATGAGACCAGGCGGCCAAGTGTGGATCAGAACGACACTAGGTGACTCCTTCTCCAGGGGTCGGGGGGGGGGGTTCAGGGCAGAGAACCTGCTGTATTTAGTGTGTTGAGGAGAAACAAAAATATTGCAGCATGGTCACCTCCAGCTGTGAACAATCTGCTATGTTTGATTGAGGGACCACGTTTGAGGCAGGCGGGTGGATCTACTTAAGCTGTCCACTAGAACATTGTACTTCCCAGGAATGTGCATTGCAAGAAGAAAATGATTGGAAGATATCGCCATTGCCAAACCCTCGTGGCTTTTCGACATAGAGGATAAGATCTGGTTACATCTTGTTTGTTGATGTAACAGAGTACTGACATATTGTCGGCATAAATAGATATTAGTACCTGAGAGAGTATGTCCTGAAAGGCCTACAATGCTAGGAAGACTGCCCTCATCACTAGAATATTGATATGGAGACTGGCATTGAAAGGGACCACATGCCTTGAACCATGTTTCCCTCATAGTGCCTCTCCCCCACCCTAACAGGGAAGCTTCCATAGTGACAGTGGCTTTGGGCTGGGAAAAACAAATGGGCAATCTGCAATATCATAAGGATTTGAACCACCAGCAGATATGAGTCCTGCAAATGTTTGTAAGAAGTACTGGAAACGATGCTGGTTGTCATTGAATGAACCACTGCACTGCTAGGGTTCCACTGTAGTACTGTCATGTGATATTTAGCAAGAGAGACTAAGTTGATAGAGGCTGCCATTGAACCAGGTGAACAAAAGGCCATTCTTGCTGTTGGTTGTTGGTATGAAAGTGCAACTTGAGCATAACTGTGAAATGTTGATAACCTGCTCTGGGGAAGTTTTGCTGTCTGAGTTGCAGCCAAGTGTCCTATGAATTCTATTACTTGCACAGGACAAAATGTTGACTTGCCTAGACTGTGTGATGCCCAGCATTGAACAGATTTGGAGCAAGGAGTCTCTTGTTTTGATAAGAGATTCCCGTGAAGGACGGAATTGAGACAGTCATTCAGATATAGAAACACCGGAGTCCTTAGGGGTCTGTGGTGAGGTCAAAGGGCAGGGCTCTGGCTTGGAAATGACTAGTTCCCAGACAGAAGTGGGGAAACTTTCTGGATTGCCTGTCCATCTTGATATGGTAGTATGCGTTCTGAGGGTCTATGGAGCACATTCAGTTGTTCACTCTCAGAAGTGGGAGAATGGATTGAACCATGAACCTATGAACCTTGATTGCTTGACATGTTTGAGGTAGCCAAGGTCCAGGATTGGCCTGAGGTTCTTGGTCATTTTTGGCACCAAAAAGAATCTTGAGTAAGTTCCGGATCCTAGTTGGTCTGGTGTGACCTCTTCCTAGTTGGTCTGGTGTGACCTCTTCCTAGTTGGTCTGGTGTGACCTCTTCCTAGTTGGTCTGGTGTGACCTCTTCCTAGTTGGTCTGGTGTGACCTTCTTCTAGTTGGTCTGGTGGGTCCTCTTCCTAGTTGGTCTGGTGGGTCCTCTTCCTAGTTGGTCTGGTGGGTCCTCTTCCTAGTTGGTCTGGTGGGTCCTCTTCCTAGTTGGTCTGGTGGTTCCTCTTCCTAGTTGGTCTGGTGGTTCCTCTTCCTAGTTGGTCTGGTGGTTCCTCTTCCTAGTTGGTCTGGTGGGTCCTCTTCCTAGTTGGTCTGGTGGGTCCTCTTCCTAGTTGGTCTGGTGGGTCCTCTTCCTAGTTGGTCTGGTGGGTCCTCTTGAATGACTCGCTTGTTTAGAAGCTTTTGCACTTCCTTGAGTGCTGCTGATCTTTGAGAGGGTGAAATTTTAGGTACCTTTTTTGTATTTGGGGAGAAAGGACAGAAAGGAATGTGATAGCCTCTGGTTATTATCCTTTGCACCCATCTTTCGTGTGTGATAGATATCCAGGCTTTGGGGTGCAGGGACAGCCCCCCAACTGCCTTCAGAGAGCAGCAGTCTGGCAACCCTTCAGGAGTGCTGATAAGGCCTGTCAGTGAAAGGACTTATGAAGCCTTGGGTCTGTGGTCCACTTCTGCCTCATGGATAGTGTCTATTAGAACTACCTCCTTCCACTTCAGGGGGAAGGTGGAGTCTGTCTCCAGAAGTGTCAGGAGAGAGCCCTTGTTATTTCTGGACCCATAGTCCCCCCCCTTCTTGTTCCTAGGGAAAGATCTGTGAGGAGAGGTTGGAGAGCCATATTCTGACAGCAGAAGGGGACTTTACATCTTGCTTACCAAATGGGGCATTATTAATGGACATCTTGAAGTGCTCTGTGAAATCACACAAGCACATTCAGGCATGTTTCCCAATGGTAATGCTTGTCCCTACTGCTCTTGAAGCGCCTTCAGTAGCATCAGAGGGGGGAATTAGTTCACCCACATCTGTCTTCTTCCAGACCCTCTTAAAGATGAGGTTCACCATCTCATCTGCAGGAGGAACCACCAAAGATGTAGCTAAGCTAAGCAGGAAGGCCTCGATTAACACTTGACTCCTGTTGTCCGAGGGCTTTGGAGAACCACCTGCCTTTCTGTCTTAAGTTTGCAAATTTCTTTGAATGAGACTACCTTTACGGGGGATATGGTGGATCCCTCCGCATCATCAAAATCTGTATTTTCTGGGATAGACTCCTGGCAGAGTCTGTCTGTCTCCTTTTACACAAATGCTTCCTAGGTGCTTCCCAGTGGAGTGTTCTGGAGAAGATGTGGAAGAAACTTAAGTTCCCAAAGGGACCAACTCAAGGCTGTTCTGGTCCATCTATCCCATGTGTATTGAATAAGAGCGATCAGGACCCACAGGTCTTTCTCTGGAGGATGGGTGTAATCCATATTTCCAATTGGGAGAGTGCTGTCTCGACAGCCTCAAATGCTGGAGCATAGGGAGATACGGAGATCTGAACTGTAGGAGCCAAAGCTACCTCACTAAGCAAATCCATGAACTCCACCTCGCTGGGATCTGAGGCTGACACCGGCATCGAGGTATCCTGCATCAAGGTTTCAAGTGAAAGGGATGTTCACAAACCCATTCCCCCCAGAAGTGCTGCCAAAGCTTTGGCTCTGGGGTCTTTCAGGCTACTATGATATAGGAGCTGTATGGGTCAGAGATGCCGCTGGAATACAAGATAGCCAGATGTTCGGGTCCATGCCAGACAAACCTTTGGAAGTGCTTGGATCCATGCCTCCCAGATCCAACAAATGGATTGAAGTAGGAGCAACTACTGGATGAAGAGAGGGGGAAAGTTCCCAGTACAGCAGAGGCTGGAGCTGGGAGGACACCCAACTGAATCTGGGCCCTTTGAAATTTTCTCATCATTTGGTCCACATCAGCTTTGAAAAAGCTGTTGTTTGACAGGACTGACTACAGGGAGGCAGTGGTGGAAGGCAGTCTAAATGAGCAGTGGGTAATCCTCTCTAATAGGAAAAGATATCTGAGGCAAGGCAAAACTGGCTCGAGTGAAAAACGTGGCTTTGGGAGAAGGGGGAGGGGGTCATGGGTCTGTCTTTTCAGGATCAACTTGGAGAATAGAGTGGGATCCAAAGTCTTGGATGATTTAGGAACTGAAGCTTGGGAAGCCAGAGAGGAATAACAGTGACCTGGAGAGCATTTCTTAGACTCTCTTAGTCTTCTCTTTAGAGGTTTTGTCTCTCTTGGATTTGTCTGCAGCCTTTTTTTTTTTGATGAAGGGGAAGCTTCAGTACTAGTTTGCTGAGACTTGGACATTTCTCCTACAGGGGCAGGGAGAATTCCCTTTAGGATCAATTTATTTTTCTTTTTAATACTGCCTGGGTACCAAAGACTGTGCATGTGTCACACACTTTGTCCAAGTGTGAAGCTCCAAGACAGTAAACACACTTGAGTATGCTTCCAAGTTTGGTAACTTATGGCCACAGGCCATACATTTTTTTAAAGCCAGAAGATTTACCTGGCATACATGGTTCAAGAAGGACAAGTAGAAGATATAAAAAGTATTAAAAGATATAGCTAAAGCCTTTTTTGTATATAGAAAGATGGTGCAGAGGTGTGAGGAAATGGAAACAAACTTTATACAAAGGTTTTGAAGCTTGGAAATCTAGAAATTATAGCTACATTGGGGAGGCAGGGTAAAAGTTGTAGAATAATAAGCAACAAAGTGGAAATAGAGATTGAATCAAAATAGTCTTTTTGGGCTGTGCAGGGGGTTATGGGTAGGGGAAGAGCCAGAGCTTGAAATCCAAAGTCTTCAGTGGCCAAAGACAGATCCAAGTTAGAGTCCAAAGGCCCAGCTGTTGAAAAATGGAAGTATGAGACATCATCAGATCAAAAGGTTTTGCAATACTTACGAGCTCACCTGAAGGGGTAAGAGGATGAGCCTGAGCTTGGGATCCAAATTTTTCAGTGGCTGAGGACAACTCCATAGTCTGAACCGAAGACCTGTCTGTTGAAGAAGGATGAAAGCAGACAACACAGATCTGTTGTGGTAAGTACATAACTTTGATTTTTGGATGCTTATTTGTGGTTATGTTTTTGGACATGCACAATATAGAGAACCTCTTCCACTTAGCAAAACGAGACTGTGGTTCTAAGTCTTTTGGCTTCCTGTAGGATGCTTGACCTCAAATAACTAGTCTTTGGAAGACATCTGAGTTTAGAGAATCCATGCTGCTTCTGTAATCTTGTGGATGTTCTTCGTGTTTCACTGTTGAAGTCATCACATTTGGGTTATCTGCCTGCAGGTAGCCCTCAGTCGGCCTGAATACCAGAGTCTTCGGATTTCTGCATCAGATGCTGTCTCTTCTTCCATGACGTCAGGTCATCAGGGGTATAAAACATGCAGCCGACGCCATTACATCAGCCTTTCTTGCTGTCCGGTGCCCGAAGCAGAAGCAGTTTGCAAGTGTCAGTCGTCCGACTCCTGAAATTTTCATTTTCGAGTTTCAGACCCGAAGTCTTCAACAAAAGTTAAGTACCTCATTGGGGATCCTTTTTCATGCTCTAACCGATGTCAGTAAAAGTTAACAATTGTCTTACCTGTGGAAAGCAAATACCTCATAGAAGTTTTCATTCTTACTGCATCCCCTTCTTAGGCCGAGACCACGACGTCCCTCATTGTCGGTTTTGTGCCTTATTCAACACCTGAACTATCCGTTGTGGGGCTATTTTTGCAGCTAATTATTTTCGTACTCGTTCTGTGTACTCCGAAATGGCTTTGTCAAGCCATCCGACTATCGATCTTCCGAAAAAATGTAAGGATAAAGACAGAGACGGACCGCATAGGTCCAAAACTGCCAACGGCGCTTCTGTTAAACTAGTCGCCAGTCCACCGGTACTCAGTGAGGTGCTTTCGCAGCCCCTGATACCCGCTACTTCTGATTCGCAGGCCTCTACTGAGACCCGTTTGGAGTCCAGAATGCTGTGAGATGCTTCTTCGACTATGGAACCTGCGGATGTCTCTACCTTGGTAGGTCCGGAGCCGCTGTGTAGGCACTGGCTTCTGAGGGTGTATTCAGGCCTACAGACATTCATATTAAACTGACGCCATCGTTTTCATCCAGGCCTAAAACTCGAACCACGCCTAGAAAACTGACGACCAAACCGCAGGCCCAGACCCATATGCCTAAAAAAACAAATGCTTAGAATGGCTGAAGACCTCATTACCTTGATTAGGGGAAGCCAGCCTTCCCCCCCTAAGAGACCTAGAACTGAGTTTCTTTCTGATTCTTTTGATCAGGAATCTGATTTTTCTGCTCCTTCTGATTACCAGGATTTGCCCTTATCGACTTATGAGGATTCTGATGCAGAGTATTCCATTCCCTCTGCTTCCCCTCCAGAAAATGTTTCTTTCGGTGAAACCTTGCACACTCTTGGGGAGCATTTCCGCTGGGAAAGCCAGGATTACTCTGACTCCAAAAAGAGGCTTAGGGAATTCTTACTCCTACCTCAACACAGGCTTTTACCTATCCCTCCTGATGTTCGTCGTGTTTCACTGTTGCAGTCATTACTCTTGGGTTATCCTGCTGACAGGCTACCCGCAGTCAGCCAGAATTCCAAAGTCTAGGTCCGGCGTCGGTTGCTGTCGCCTCCTCCCTGACGTCAGTGCGCCAGGGGTATAAAATATGCAGCTGACGCCATTTTCTTCAGTCTTTCTTGCCGCACGGTGCCCAAAGCAAAAGCAGTTCGCAAGTGCCGGTCGGCTGTCTCCTGAGATTTTCAAATCTGAATTTCAGAACCGAAGTCTTCATTAAAGCTAAGTACCCCGTTGGGGAAACTTTTTTCTTGCTCCAGACCGATGTCAGAAAAAGTTAACAATTGTATTTATTGTGGGAAACAAATACCTCAGAAAGATTTTCACTCTTATTGTATTCCTTGCCTAGGCCCTGATCACAACGTTGCTAGCTGTCGGTTTTGTGCTAGATTCAACCAACGCACTGTCAAGCGTTGGTTCGATTTTGCATTTCATTACTTTGGCCAAAGATTTCATTATATAATGCCGGCGGAACAGCCGACAACCGGAGTTTACAAAAAACGCAACGACAAGGATAGGCATCCGAGGTCCAAAACTGACAGCGAAGCCTCTTCTAGGCCAGCCGCCGGTTCTCAGTGAGGCGCTTTCGCAGCCCCTGGCGCCCACTACCTCAGAGCCACAGGCTGCTACCAACTCCCACGTGGAGCCGACTGGGCCTCTGGAAACTCAAGGTATTGGACACTCGGAAATCAATCCCTCAGATGGGTCCGGAGCCGCTGAGCAGGCATCGGCTTCTGAGGGTGTCTTCAGACCTACACAACTATATGTTAAGCCATCTTCAGCTTCAAAGACTAAAGCAGCTCTAAAGACAAAGAAACAAGTACAGCATTCTCCTATTCAGACTTCCATGCCTAAAAAACAGATTCTCAAAATGGCCGAAGACCTAATTACTTTGATCAGGGGGGCCCATCCCCCTCCTGATAAGAGGCCTAGGCAAGTGACAGAGTATGATTCTTCTGATCAGGTATCTATTTCCTCTGATTCCTCTTCTGAACAAGATTACTCCATGCTTCCCTATGAGGATTCTGATGCTGAAGAATCCATTCCTTCAGCCTCTCCTCCTGAGGACTATTCTTTTGGGGAAACACTGCATACTATGAGGGAACATTTCCACTGGGAGAGCCAAGATTATTCGGAGTCTAAGAAAAGGCTCAGAGACTTCTTGCTTCTTCCTCAGCACAGACCCCTTGCTATTCCACCTGTTCTAGACATTGTAGATGTATTTTCAGAGTCCGGACTGTCCCCTGACTCTTTACCCCCTGCACCTGCTAAGCCAGACAGATACTACAGGGTCCTGGATTCTCATAAATTCTTATATAAAAACCCCACTGCTGACCCAGAAACTATATCTCAGGGTCCCAAGGGGGGTTAAAGCTTCCACTGCAAAAAACCCTGTCCCCTCTGATAGGGATTCTAGGGCTCTAGACAGATGGGGGAAAAAAGTTTACACTTCTGCCACCCTGGCTATAAGGGCTTTAAACTGTCAATTTCATATGCTTAAATATCAGCAATATTTAATGTCACTACTTAAACAGAAAATGTTGACAAATACTGAATGTTCAGAGAACAAGGAATTGCAGGATTTATTGCATGCAACTGAAGAAGTGGGAAAGCATACTTTGCAATGTGGTTATGATTCACTGGAGGCCTCTTGCAGGGCCGCTGTTACAGGTTCTGTTATTAGAAAGGCATGCTTGGTTAAAGGAACAGAATCTGCCTGATCATGTTAAAGCAAAATTATTAGATGCACTATTACAGCATGATACTTTGTTTGGTACTAAAGCAGAAGAGGTGTTGAAAAAATGGAGGATAAAGCCAAATCCATGCAGACAGTCAAGGATTTTTTACAGGTACAGCCACCCAGGTTTAGCAGGAACTGGCCTTCTAAAAATTGGTCCTTTCCAGTGTCAGACAGACCACAAAGAGGCAGATACAGGCATCCCAGAGGCAGATCTCAGCCCCAAGGCTCATACAGGCCTAAACAATGGGGTGCTCCTACCTCCAAAAGCAGAGAAGACAAATCACAGCCTTACAGGAAACAGTCCCATTGACTTTCCTCTACCAGTTCCAAGCAGTTTTCTTTTGACAGCCCCCTTAGGGGGAAAACTAGCACTTTTTTCATTAAATTGGTAAATGGTTACCCAAGACAAATGGGTTCTGAACATAGTGTCCCAAGGCTACAGGTTCCATTTTCACACCCTACCAAGGTCAAAGGGTATGCCAGACCTGCCACACAATCAATGGGCAGAGGCACAAAAAACAAATTACAGCCCTCATGGATGTGAGAGCCATTCAGCAAGTACCACAACAAGAGCAGGAGCAAGGTTTGTACTCCAGACTTTTCCTAGTACCTAGGAAGGACAAAACCTGGAGACCAATTCTGGACCTGTCTACACTAAATACATTTCTGGAAGTTCCAAAATTCAAGATGTTGACTCTTCAGCAGCTACTGCCCATGCTGGGCAAGAGGGCTTGGCTCGTAACTTTGGACCTCAAAGAGGCATACCTGCATGTCCCAATCAGACAATCTTGCAGAAGATACCTCAGATTCATAGCTGGCACAATGCATTACCAATTCTCTGCACTGCCCTTTGGCTTATCTACTGCGCCCAGGGTCTTTACAAAATGCCTGGTACCAGTAATTGCGTTTTGCAGACAAAAAGGAATTCAAATATATCCCTACTTGGACGATTGCCTAATTCAGGCAGAGAACAAAGACACTCTTCTAAAGCATCTGGCGTTTGTAAAAAGATTATTAATTGGCCTAGGGTACACAGTAAATGAAAATAAATCAAAACTAGTGCCCTGTCAAGAGATAATATTCCTGGGTGCAAGCTTAAATACAACTGCCTAGATGGCTTATCTCACGCCAGACAAGCAAAAACAACTGACTACTTACTTCAAGAAATTGGCAACAAAAACCCACTAATCTGCAAGGAAAATCCTGCAGGCCTTGGGTTTCATGGCATCCTGCATTCTACTAATTCCATATGCCAGACTGCATATGAGGAAACTACAATGGTATCTGAAAAGTGTTTGGACTCAGCATTGCCACAGCCTGGAGACAGTAATTGCACTCATTCCCTGCCTACAACTGGAGTTTCGATGGTGGGCAAAAGCCTGTCACCACAGCAAGGGTCTGCCATTCAGTTTACCCACAGACACTGACAACGGATGCATCAGATTATGCTTGGGGGGCCCATATGGCAGGAAAATGTATTCAGGGCACATGGCCTGCAAACCAGATACATCTTCACATCAGTCAAAAAGAAATGCTAGCTGTTCAAAATGCCCTGACAGCTTTCAAGGACTTGCTTCATCCAGGACAATTACTGATAAAGACAGACAACACTACGGTCATGTGGTACATAAACAAGCAGGGAGGTACTCATTCCTACCCCCTCTGCAGACAAGCAATGACCTTATGGGACACAGCATTGGCTTTTCAAGTTCACCTGCAAGCACAATTCCTGCCAGGAAAAACAAATACTCTGGCAGACGAACTAAGCAGAAACTTCATGGGTCCCCACGAATGGAAACTGGATCCACAAGTCTTCAAGATGATAATAAGGAAATGGGGATGCCCAGACATCTATTTGCCTCACCTTACAACTGTCAATTGCAGAGATTTTGCACAAGGATTTACCACAAGCAAGCAAGGAAAGTGGATGCCCTATCATTCAGCTGTAAAAATCAAACAGTATATGCTTTTCCCCCACTGCCTCTCCTTCCCAGAGTACTCCTAAAGGTCAGACAAAAGAAGCCAAAAATGATTCTGATTGCACCAGACTGGCCACGCCAGCACTGGTACCCAATCCTAAATAGCTTGTCTCAACGTCCAGCATGGATATTGCCTCAAACTTCTCACTTGCTGACCCAGCAAAACAATCAGATCCTGCACAGCCAACTCAGGACCCTAAATCTGGCAGCATGGCGGATAATGTAGCCATTCAGAAAATTCATCTTTCAAAAGCTGTTATGGATGTTATCTTGGAGGCCAGGAGGCCCAGTACCAGAAAATCTTATGCAGAAAAATGGAAGAGATTCTGTGCTTGCAACCAGGAACAAGGCATTGACACGTCTGTACCAAATATTCCTCAGATTTTACAATACCTAACTGAGATGCTGAACAAAGGCCTTTCTTTCTCATCAATTAAGATTCATGCCTCTGCCATTTCTGCACATTACAATACGGAACCACCTATCTTTTCTCATCCTTTAATAAGGCAGTACCTCAGAGGGGCCAAAAACATTAGGCCTCCAAGGAGAGCACCAATTCCGGCCTGGGACCTCAATTATGTTTTGGAAAAACTCACACTGCCTCCATTCGAGCCAGCATCAACAGCGGATATTAAATTCTTATCCTGGAAAACAGCTCTGCTCCTAGCTATAACCTCTGCAAGGCGAGTCTTGGAGTTACAAGCACTCATGGCTGTGGAACCTTTCATCGTTTTTCATCCAGACAGGGTTTCTCTGAGGACAAATCCTACATTTATGCCTAAGATGGTGTCCAGTGTGGCCCTCAATCAAGCCATTCACTTGGCTACCTTTTACCCAAATCCACAGAACAAGGGTGAGAAAATTCTGCATTCTTTGGACATACACAGGCAGTTACGCTTCTACCTGGACAGAACTAAAGCTTTCAGAAAGACTGAGCAACTTTGTGTCATATGCTGCAGGATCACAAGGAAAGGCCATCTCAAAACAGACTATTTTTAAACGGATAGGCCATTGCATCCGTTTCTGGTATTCTCAACATGGCAAATCAGTGCCTAAGGGCATTAGGCCTCATTCCACCAGAGCAGCAGCCTTCCTCAGAGGAGTACCAACCAAAGAAATCTTAGAGGCTGCAACTTGGAATTCAGTGCACACCTTTACAAAGCACTACCACCTGCCTCCCTTAGTCCAGAGCAGGCTTCGCCACTGCAGTTCTGCAGTGTCTCATATCCTCTCCTAATCCTGTTTAGCCCAGCCACCCATCCTCAGCTTTGGGATTCTACCAAAGAGTAATGACTGCAACAGTGAAACACTATGAACATAGTACAGCTGTGTACCTACCATAAATGTAGATGTTCGAGTGTATTCACTGTTGCAGTCCAGGTTACCCACCCACCATCCCCCTTCTCTTTGCTGTGACTTATCTGCACTGCTCTATCCTATACAACCTTTTTGGTGTATTTGCTTGTAGATGAAGGAAATGTTATCTTTGTGCATGCATTTCTTATTGGTACATTTTTCAGCCTACCTATTTGGGGCACCTGACATCTGGGGCAGGAAAAACTGAAGAAAATGGTGTCTGCTGCATCTTTTATACCCCTGGCGCACTGACGTCAGGGAGGAGGCGACAGCAACCGATGCCGGACCTAGACTTTGGAATTCTGTCCGACTGTGGGTAGCCTGCCAGCAGGATAACCCAAGAGTAATGACTGCAACAGTGAATACACTCGAACATCTACAGTTATGGTAGGTACACAACTGTACTTTCTGGACATTGTGGATGATGCTTTCTTGGAATCTAGCCTTTCCCCAGACACTTTACCTCCAGCTTCCAGAAAACCTGACCGGTATTACAGAGTACCTGACTCTCACAAGTTCCTCTTCAAGAATCCTTCTGCGGATCCGGAGATTATTTAGGCTACTGCTGCCAAAAATCCTACCCCTTCTGATAGAGATTCTAGAGCCTTAGACAGATGGGGTAAGAAGGTATACACTTCTGCTACTTCAGCCACCAGGGCTTTAAATTGCCAGTTTCATATGTTAAAGTATCAGCAGCATGTTATGGGGCTACTTAAACAGAAAGTGATGTTGATTCCTGACTGTACTGAACACAAAGAATGACAGGATTTAATGAATTCTGCAGAACAAGTTGGTAAACATACTTTGCAATGTGGTTTTGACGTTTTAGAAGCATCTTGCAGGGCTGCTGTCACTGGGTCTGTACATAGAAGGCATGCTTGGCTTAAGGAACAAAACTTGCCAGATCATGTAAAAGCTAAATTAATGGATGCTCTGTTAAACCAAGACCGCCTTTTTGGCAACAAAGCAGAAGTCCTCAAAAGGATGGAAGAAAAAGCTAAATCTATGCAAACTGTTAAAGATTTCCTACAAGTACAGCCTCCCAGATTCAGTAGGCATTGGCCTTCTAAGAACTGGTCCTTTCCAGTCCCTTCAAGGCCTTTTCAGTCCAAACCCAGGAACAGCAGACTACCTAGGCTACAGTCTCAGGCTTCGCACAAACCTAAGCAGTGGGGGGCTCCCACTTCCAAAGCAGGGAGTAGTAAGCCATCCCCCTACGGAAAAATGGCACAATGACTTTACCCCTTCCAAGCCCTGCTCTACTACCTGCTCCCTTAGGAGGAAAACTCACCCTGCATGCAGAAAACTGGGAACACATTACCCAGGACAATTGGGTTTTGAACATAGTTTCCCAAGGATACAGATTGCACTTCCACACCCTACCAACACCATATGGTTGGCTAGACCTACCCCCAAATCAATGGGTGGAGGCCCAACAGCAGGTTCTCTCTCTCCTCAATATCAGGGCTATTCAGCTTGTCCCAGCAGAACAAAGGGGACAAGGTTTTTATTCAAGACTTGTTCTGGTACCCAGAAAAGACAACTCCTGGCGTCCTATCCTGGACCTCTCTATTCTCAACAGCTTTCTGGATGTTCCAAAATTCATAATGCTAACTCTGCAACATCTTCTTCCCATGCTAGCCAAGGATGCCTGGCTGCTAACCCTAGACTTAGCTACACATCCCAGTAAGGGAATCTTGCAGGAAATACGTACGCTTCAGGGCAGTCTCCATGCACTGTCAGTTCTCTGCACTTCCCTTTGGCTTATCAACTGCGCCCAGGGAATTCACAAAGTGCTTAGCTCCAGCCATTGCATTTTGCAGGTAGAGAAATATTCAGATTTACCCATATTTGGATGATTGTCTGATTCAGGCAGAAAGCCAGGACTTGCTATTACAACACCTGGCATTCATAAAGAAACTTCTAATCTCACTGGGGTACACCATCAACGAAAATAAATTTCACCTAGTACCCTGCCAACAGATTGTATTCCTGGGAGCAAGCTTGAACACAGCTTCCTAGATGGCATTCCTCACTCCAGCGAAACAAGTTTACTTGACAACCTACTTCAAACTATTGGCCAGAAAACCCCAGCTATTTGCAAGGAAAATACTGCAAGCCCTGGGGTTCATGGCCTCTTGCATTTTACTAATTCCATATGCAAGACTGCATATGAGGAAACTCCAATGGTATCTAAAAAGCCTACGGTGTCAACATTCTCAGGACCTGGAAACAATGATTTCTGTCATTCCTTGTATCAAGACAGAGTTCCTTTGGTGGGCAGTGGCCTGCTACCACAACAAGGGACTCCCTTTCACTCTACCCCCCCTACCACCCAAACCCTACCAGACGCATCAGACTGTGCATGGTGGGCTCACATGGAAGGGCAGTGCATTCAGGGCAAATGGAACCAGAGTCAGATGCACCTGCATATCAATCAAAAAGAAATGTTAGCTGTACAAAATGCTCTGACAGCCTTCAAAGACCGCATTCTTCCAGGACAACTATTGGTAAAGACAGACAACACCACAGTTATGTGGTACATAAACAATCGGGGGGAACCCACTCGTCCCGTCTCTGCAGACTAGCCATGGCTCTGTGGAACACAGCCTTGAGCTACCAAGTACACCTGCAAGCTCAGTTCTTGCCAGACATACTAAATTCACTGGCAGACAACTTGAGCAGAAATCTCATGGACCCACATGAATGGAAACTAGAAGCCAAAATATTCAACCGCTTGAGGAACAAATTGGGGACTCCAGCGATGGACCTGTTTTCCTCCCCTCAGAACTACCAATTGAACAAATTCTGCACAAGAACCCCCCACAGCCAAGCTTGGAAAGTGGATGCCCTGTCCTTTACCTGGGAAAGCCTCTCAGTTTATGCTTTTCCCCCTCTGCCTCTCCTCTCGAAGGTTCAACTAAAGATCAAACAGGACAAGCGAAGGAGAATACTGACTGCACTGGACTGGCCACACCAGCACTGGTACACCCCCTCTTGCGCAGTATGGCACTGCTTACAACAATGGCACCTGCCTCAGACCCCTTCCCTGCTGTCCCAGCAGGCGGGCCAGATTCTGCACCCTCAGCTTCAAACCCTGAACCTTGCAGTCTGGCTAATTCCTTGAGCTCTCCCTTAGCATCCCTCAGTAAGCAGGTACTGGATGTCATTCTGGAGGCAAGGAGGCCTAGTACTAGAAAATCCTATGCTGAAAAGTGGAAAAGACACTGTTCCTGGAGGCTGGCTCAGGGGATGGACACAACGGTACCCAGTTTACCTCAGTTTCTATAGTTCTTAACAGAAAGTCTCCACGCGGCCTATCCTTCTTGTCAATTAAAATTCATGCCTCTGCCATTTCAGCACATTATAATACAGAGCCACCCCTTGCTAAAGCAATTCTTTAGAGGGGCCATAAATTTAAGACGCCCCCAGGAGAGCTCCCACTCCAGCCTGGACCTTAACTTTGTATTGGAAAAGCTCAGTCCCCCCCCCCTTTGAAGCCAGCTGCAACACCAGAGTTGAAATTCCTTTCCTGGAAAACAGCCTTCCTTCTAGCCGTCACTTCAGCAAGAAGAGTGTCTGAATTACAGGCCCTCATGGCACTGGAACCCTTCATTATCTTCCATGTGGACAGGGTTTTGCTCAGGAATAATCCTTCCTTTATGCCCAAGGTGTGGTGTCTAGTGTGGCCCTAAATCAGTCCATTCATTTGCCTACTTTTTTCCCTAATCCACAAAACAAAGGGGAACGAATACTGCACTCTCTGGACGTACACAGCCAACTTAGATTTTATTTGGACAGGACTAAGCCTCTCAGAAAATCTGAACAGCTGCTAGTTGGCTTTGCTGCAGGGGCAGATGGGAAGGCCATTTCAAAGCAAGCAATTTCCAAATGGATAGCCCATTGCATTCATTTCTGCTACAAGCACCATGGAAAAACCAACCCCAAAGGGGATAAGATCACATTCCACCAGGGCTACATCTACCTCTGTGGCTTTTCTCAGTGGAGTCCCCTACCAGGGACATCCTAGAAGCTGCTACCTGGACATACATTCACCAAGCATTACCACATGCCTATTTTTTCTGAATCCAGAGCTGGCTTTGCCACTGCAGTCTTGCAGGGCTTAATAGCTGGCCCTAATACTCTTTAACTTCCTCCTCCCTTCCTTAGCTTTGGGAATTCACCCAAATGTGATGACTGCAACAGTGAAACACGAAGAACATAGTACAGTTGTGTACACTTACCATAAATGTAGATGTTAGAGTGGATTCACTGTTGCAGTCCTGGTTACCCTTCCTCCAGCCCCCTGACTTCTCTTGGCTCTACCTTTCCTTTTTGTTTGGTATATTTGCTTTTTGATGGGGGTGTACCATACCATATAATTGCTTCCTATTGTGGGGGCACCTGACATCTAGGGCAAGAAAAACTGATGTAATGGTGTCGGCTGCATGTTTTATACCCCTAAAGACCTGACGTCATGGAAGAAGAGACAGCATCCGACAGAAATCCAAAGACTCTGGTATTCAGGCTGGCTGAGGGCTACCTGCAGGCAGATAACCCAAGTGTGATGACTGCAACAGTGAATACACTCTAACATCTACATTTATGGTAAGTGTAAACAACTATACTTTCTGAGCTTTAAGTGCACCAGGTTTCCTTTGTCCTGAGTCAGCAGTTCTGCAAGAGAGCCTCTTCCTCGATTTTTGGATTAGCAGATCAGACCTTGGTTATCTAAGTAAAAAAGTGCCTGCATTTCCTTTACATTGATGTTTGGCATTCTTCTGCACAGGTGTGTCCCCTAAGCAAGGTATGATGCATCCTTGGTCAGTCTTCTCCATCTGGATTTGGATAATCAGTCTGGGTTGAGTTCCACTTGTGTGACATATTAGAATTGCAACTTAATGGCTGGAATAAACAAGGTATAAGTTGGTGTAGGGGGTGACTGGGCTGTTCGCAGGGGCTTCCTGAAAACATTTGGATTCTCATCATGTTGTAACCTGGCCTAAAGCTTTTGTGATGTGTGGCTTAGGAATCTGAGCATTTTCCTGTCTGTGGTCTGGCTGTTACGGGTTAGGTCTTTGAACAGAAGCCTCAGTTGCTGGGCTCGCTTCTTGGGCAGAAGTTATTGGCCCATGTATGTCCATCCAGTAGGGCTCCCAAGAACATTTAAGTTGGACTTTGACAAGGTTCAAAAACTTCTTATCTCTGTTGAGAAATCCAGATTTGTCAGTGGTCCCTTATCAGGAAAAGGGATCTGCTTATCTCTTCCAATGAATGGACTTGGAGTAAGCAGTTTTCTGTATGGGGCTAAATGTAAACCCTTTGCATCCCGAGAAAAGCAAATACTTTGGCCCGGTGCTCTGAACATTCAGTGCTATGGGAAGTCTGAAATGAAAGGACATAAACTGGAAATATATACTGGTCATCTTAACCCTCAGGAACCTCCTGAGATCTTTCTGAATAGGAATGTGAGTGTCTATGTCCTTTAGGTCCATGATGGCCATGTGGAATTTTGAGTAATGAGAGAAAGGCCTGAATGGTTAGCATTTTGAATTTACT
Organism: Protopterus annectens; assembly: GCF_019279795.1. NCBI lineage: Eukaryota > Metazoa > Chordata > Ceratodontiformes > Protopteridae > Protopterus > Protopterus annectens. Next base: position 1,166,763,800 of record NC_056747.1, on the reverse strand, counting down.
GATTTTTTTCTGGAGGTTATTCAGTTTGGAAAGTCCAGAAAAGGCCTCTAGGATCTGTTATTTTGGGGATGAGGGAGTCTTGATTGAAAGTCCTGAATCATCTCTCTTCTTAGGAAGAGCCATCTTCCATGGCACCCATAACCTTATGTTGCTGGAGGGCTTCCACAGCTTGGGGGTGGGTGTCTGAGAGAATGGGAGCATGTCAGTAAAATGTGTAATGGGCCTGGATTCTTGATTATAACCTGCCTCTCTCCAAGCCATGTCAGTCCCTCTGAAATTGTTGCCTGCCGTTCTTATTGCTTTAAGGTTCCTTTCTAGCTCCATAAAGTCCTTGTGCATTACCTCCATTGTTTAAAGCCTGGTAATCTTGTGCAGGATGAAATGCATCCAACTTTTACTTCCTGTCTTGTGAGCTTGATGTTTTGCTGTGTGCTTGCTGTGGAACCAAGCACAGTATCTTTGCCTCATAACTCTACTCAGAAGATAGAAACCCACACAGTTTTCTTTAAGGTCCTTTTCTGTTTTCATGCTGAAGGTTGCCAGCATCCATATTAAGTTTTCAGTGTAGTTTCCTGTAGGGGAGAACAATTTCTTCCTGTGGTAGCACAAGTGTATGATGCATCTGGGTATATGCACATTTATTTTATCACTGAGTCTTCCAGAAGCTTTGTTCTGACTTGTTCTTGTAAAATGAAGGGCAGTAGTTGACTTTGAAGTGCATTTGAATTCTAGTCAAACCTGATGGATGTCTGACAGCCTTTTCTTTCCTGGAGATGTGCTTGCAAGTGAAGCAGTAGCTCTTAACAGAATGTTTCTTCTCCACTGTACTATGTAGTTGTTAAGCAATGCTTGCTTATTGTAGTCAGACTCCACTTGACCATTGCTTGTAGTTTCATTTATTATTAGGATTAGCCTGTATTTTAATTGGCGATATTGTAGTGCACATTTTATGGTGGATGTCAGAAATTCTTTATATATTTTATGTAAATGTTTTGTAGAGTTCATACAGCGAACATGAATACCCAACATGCACCATTGTTTAACTATTGTGCTAACAGAAGCAAAAATATAGAATTTATCCTGCTGTAGTTGCTGGTAAGAGTAAGTAACAAGTGATCTGAAGTAGTTCACTTCATTTGATCAGCAACCTGTGGGTTATGGATCCAAGCCGGATGCATACCAAGCTAAAGATCCGAGCTCCAAGCTCCACCCCCTTTACCCATACTACCCTGAAACCTCCTTCCAATCCTCGGATCTCATTTGCCGCGGCTTTGCCAAGCACAGGATTTTTCAAGCTCCAGGCGAGTGGAACTAATTCTTGTAATTTTCTTAAAATATTTTCTTAAAATATTTGGGTGGATAGTGGTAGCAGTATGTGTGTAATATTTTCTATTTTTCTTATATATTAGTTCTATTCGTAAATAATCCATCCCCTCTTATCCTTGGTAAATTTCTATCCCCTAGTAGGCCCTTCTTTTCCCTTTAGGTGTGTGTGTGTGTGTGTGTGTGTGTGTGTGTGTGTGTGTGTGTGTGTGTGTGTGTGTGTGAAGGGTATGGCTGAAAGCCAGAAAACTACCTTTTCTAAGTGTGCTGAGTGTGGCTATAAGCTGTCGCCAGCGGATGGTCACACTCAGTGCGTTCTTTGCTTGGGGTTTCTCATCTTTCCTCAGGCTGCCAGATCTGTGCAGCTTTTAAGCCCCCTGGGCTTTGTGAGATAGGAAGAACAAGCTGTTTTTGGCGGGTCTTCTACCCGCGGAATTGGCTTCTCCCTCTGTAGCAACAACCGTGGCTGCGGTTGCCCAACCATCTGACCCTCCTTCCCTGTCTGGGACTCACCCTCCCACTTCATCCCAGGGAGAGCGAGAGGCAAAAAAGGACAGAAAAGAGAGAAGGGTGAGAGGGAAAGAGAGAGAGAGAAAGAGAAGCCACAAACGTCCGGCCGAATTGGACCCCTCGGCCCCTCCAGCTAAGGTTCTCTCCTCCCCATTAAGGATCATCAAGCCTCCTTCCCCACGCTTCTCTCTGGAGCCGGAGGAGGCGGCCCGACCATCTTCGAGGTCATCGCGTCGGCTCTCCCAGCCAGCTTTGGAGGCCTCTTCCAGATCTACTCGTAACCTCTCGGAGGCAGATATGAACCGGATGATGCGTCGCTTCCTGCAAACTCAGCTGCAGATGGGAGTGTTGCTGCCTCCCCCCCTCCGGGGGCGGGCTTCAGCTCCACTGTTTGCCCCGATAACTCCTTCTCCGATCCACTACCGGGTTTCGGAGTGTTCGGATCCGAGGAGCCTCGGAGTCAGGGAGTCGGCGCCGATGGTTACTGCTACCTTGACGCCGGCCATGCCCTTGAGCTTATCGGATCCGAGCTCTTGGAGCCGAAAGCCGGGCATCAGATACGAGGGGGCGAGTGTGTCTTCGGCTCCTTTGCAGTTGGAGCACATTGTCCACTTGGATCTGAGCGCTTCAGCTCCAACACCAATCCCTTCGTCAGATTTGAGGGTGCCGACCATCTGTCTTAGTGAGGCTGGTTCCCCATCAGCATTCGATGTTGTGGAGAGGGTTCTCTCTAGAGGGTCGAGACCCCTCGCTCTTTCCTTGGAATCTGCCCCCACTCCCTTGCAGCTCGGTTTGTCCTCCATCATCCAGTCCCAGGGACAGCCTGTGTCGTTAACGCCCCAGCCAGTTCCCCTGGAGGAACATGAAACCGTTGGTGAGCCCCCCTCAGACAGTCCCCCCAAGGAGATTCCTCACAAACACCTGTGCAAAAGGAGGCACTTGGACTCCCCTGAGTCCCTCACCGAGGATACCGATTTGGAGGAAGGGGAAGGTTCTCCCAAGTCACCCCCCCCCGATGATGTGGGGGGGGGTCCGCCAAAAAAACCTTCCTCGGGCGAGTCGGTATTCCTGGAGGCGTTCAACACAGGCCCATCTACCTCCTGGGTGTCCCCTCTGGCCGACCCCCTGGTCGACCTGATTACCACCAGGACATGGAAGGAACCGGACACTGTAGACCTGATCCCCAGGAGGCCCGACAAGATTCTGAGCTCCCCTGCAGACAAAGCTTCGTGGAGCAAGGGTTCCCTGTAGATGCCATGGTGGTGGAGGTGGCGGCCACCAAAAAGGAACTAGCTCGGGACAGTTCTTCAGTCCATCCCCCTGACAAGGAGTCTCTGGCAATGGACCGTATTGGAAAGCGGATGTTTGCTTCAGCTGCCTTCTCTATTAAGGCGCTGAATTACTTGGCCCATTTAATCAGACTGCAGCGGGACCTGGTTAAAGAGTACGCTGAGTCTACCCCAGAGTCCCTGTCAGCTGAGGATAAACGGACTTTCTCGGCTCGTATGGCCACTCTCAAATCAGTGTCTAATACGTCTTATGCGGCTACTCTCCCATGCCACGGAAGGAGCCACTAGAGCTTGCGGGTCCAGTATCGCCTTAAGGCGTTATGCCTGGCTTCGGCTTTGTGATTTCTCAGAACCTTTCAAGGCGTCCTTCGCGAATGCACCCTTTGACAGGTCTACCTTGTTTGGGAAGACCGTCCGCAAGATGCTGGTCCAGAGCGAGAAAGACGGGAAAACGCTGTCAGCCTTTGGAATCCGCTTCTCTACCCCACAAAGGTCCTTCACCAGGAACCAGAGAGGGCAGAAGAAGATGTGGTTCCGGAAATCTCAGCAGGCCAGGAACGCTCAGGACTCCTTCTCCCCCAGAGGCAGAGGGGGACAAGGTGGACACCGGCCCAGAGGCAGAGGGTCCGAAGAACTTCGGGTCATGGGAACCCTTTTCTGACCGACCCACGCAGCAGCCCTGAGGGGTTGTGCAACTGCTCCTCTCTGGAGGCAGACGGGGGGGGGGTGGGTTTCGAGGCACCTGGCTTAATGGGATTCCATCATGACAGATCGCTGGGTGCTTCAGATAATATCCAGAGGCTATTCGGTCCCCTTCATAAACAAACCCCCTTACTCAAGGCGCCTCCCAGATGTTCCACCCACTTAAAGGGAGGCCGCGGCTTTGGAAATAGAAAAGCTGTTCAAAAAAAAGAACCATCCAGCACGTGCCCGCAGGCCAGTTCGGATCAGGCATCTACTCCAGGTTCTTTCTGGTGCCAAAAAAGACGGGGGACTTAAGGCCAATTCTCGACCTGTCAACAATGAACCTTTTCGTTGCCAAGGAGACATTCCGGATGGTCATGCCCCAATCAATCCTGCCCCTCTTGCAGGAGGAGGACTGGATGTGCTCCATAGACCTCAAGGATGCTGCTACCATATTCTCATGGACAGACGGTCCAGGAGGTTTCTCCGCTTTCGGCTAGGGACCAGTCATTACCAGTTCACAGTCCTATCCTTCGGTCTCACCACAACCCCCAGGGTGTTCACCAAGGTCATGGCAGTTGTAGCGGCCCACCTGAGGCTCCAGGGCATACAGGTCTTCCCGTACCTAAACGACTGGCTCCTCACCACCCCCACTAGGCAACTACTCTCTCTAGCCAGGGATTTCTTCCTTCATTTATCATCCCAGTTGGGGATCACTGTAAATGTCAAGAAAGTCGTTCCTCCAACCTGTTCAGGTTATAGACTTTATAGGCCCCAGGATAGATTCCCTTCAGGTCAAGGCTTTCCTAACGCCAGGCAGACTTCACAGCATGACTCTACATGTACTAGCTCTTCTTCAGTCTCCTGCTCCCCCAGCAGAGTTGGTCCTGAGAGCTTTGGGGTCCATGGTGGCAGCGATCATTTTGATCCCTTACACTCATCTGCACATGAGGGTTTTACAGTGGACTTTGCAAGTCCAGTGGTCCATTCTACACCATCTACTAAACTTGCCGATTCCCCTCAGCAGGGTTTGCAGGAACTCCCTCATGTGGTGGCTCCAATCCCGGGCCCTTCGGGAAGGACGACCTTTTGTTATGCCTCTACCCCAGGCCACAGTGACCACGGACGCCTCCCACCTAGGGTGAGGGTGGCATTGTGTGGGCAGGACTGTCCAAGGCAAGTGGACTCGGACAGAGACCGTTCTGCATATAAATGTACTGGAGATGAGGGCGGTCCTTTTAGCGTTGCAGGCCCCTCATGCCTTCCTTCCTCCGGGGACTATTGCGATCCACTCAGACAATATGTCAGTGGTCTGGTATATCAACAAACAGGGGGGAACCAGGTCTTACCCTCTTTGCCGAGAAGCCATAAGAGTTTGGGAATGGGCGAACTCCACCAACCGCTTTCTGTTAGCGATGCACATTCCGGGTCGGTCCAACATTCTGGCAGACAAATTGAGCAGAACTATTCCCTCCCCTTATGAGTGGTCTGTGAATTCTTCCGTAGCGGAACAGATCTTCAAGTGGGGTCAGCCTTGCTGCGATCTCTTCGCATCGCCTTCCAACATGAAGTGCAGCGAGTTTTTAGCTCTAATTCCTCCTTTAGTGGAAGCCCCCCGAGACGCTCTAGTCCATGCTTGGCCGCCCGGGCTTCTTTATGTGTATCCACCACTTCCGCTGATGACAAAATTTTTGCAGAAAGCTCGTCGGTTGGGGAGCAAGATTATTCTCATAGCCCCATTTTGGCCTTGTCAAGTCTGGTTCCCCTGCCTACAGTCTCATCTCATAGCTCCTCTCTGGATCTTCGATCCCATTCCAGATCTGATCTCTCACCCCTTGGGAATGGCCCTTCCGAACCTGGATGAGCTCAAGCTCTCAGCTTGGCTAATCCAGTTCCCTTCATTGCCAGGACTCCCGGTATCTCTTCTCTAGTCAAGTCCATTCTGGTGGCGGCACATAAACCCTCTACCAGGAAGATTTACAATAGTAAATGGAAACGTTTTTCCATTTGGGCTTCACATAAGGACTTGGATCCTTTTACCGCTCCTATTCCAGCGGTTCAAGAATTCTTGTCTCATATTTTTCAGCAGGGGACCAGTTCATCTACTGTAAAGGTTCAGCTGGCTGCTATTTCCCATTTCCATATTAGGGACAACTTTGGTTCTCTCGCTGCTACCAGAATTTGTAAGGCCTTTCTAAAAGGTACCTTTCTTTTGAGACCTCCTATTAGGAATTCATCCCCACCGTGGGACCTGACCTTGGTTCTTCAGGCGTTAAGTCATACCTCCATTTGAACCCACAGCTTCCATTGATCTGAAGTTCTTGTCATGGAAGACTGCCTTTTTGCTAGCCATTACCTCAGCCAGGAGAGTGTCGGAGCTTCAGGCTCTTTCTATCAAACCTCCATACCTGGTATTTCACAAGGACCAGGGTATCTCTCAGGACTAATCCCTCTTTTCTTCCCAGAGTTGCTTCCAAGACGAACATTAATCAATCCATTAATTTGCCATTTTTTTCCCCAATTACCAGAACAAAGGGGAGTATAAACTTCACTTACTGGATGTTCACAGACAGTTACGTTTTTATTTACACAGGATGGCTGTCTTTCGTAAGTCTGACCAACTTTTCGTCTCCTTTGCAAAATCTTTTCTAGGGAAACCGATTTCTAAAGTGACTGTTGCCAGATGGATTTCGAGTTGTATCCTCTTAGCATATAGAGAATCTGGCTTGCCAGAACCAATGGGAGTTCATGCTTTCTGCGCATTCTATGGCAACGTCTGCTGCATTCGGGTATAGAGTTTCCCTGGATGACATTTGTTCAGCTGCTACCTGGGCGTCCTCTCACACCTTTATTTCTCATTATAAGCTAGATTTGGTGTCTAGAAGAAGGGCTGCTTTTGGCTCTGCAGTGCGAATGTTCTTCCTTGAGGGCCTCCCAAGATTCGGGTAGCTGGGGACTCTGTCCCACAGGTTGCTGATCAAATGAAGTTAACTACTTCAGATAAAGAAGTTATGTACTCACCATAATGCTCCATCTGAGTAGGTAACTTAATTTGTCAGCAGCCGTCCCTCCCTCCTTCCCCCTAACCTGAATAGTTATTTAGCTGAACTCGAGGTTTGGATGCTCGAGTTTTGTTTGTCTCTTGAGTCAGGTTTTCTCAGGTTGTTAGTTTGTTTTGTTTGTGCAGGTGGCAAACGTGATCTGAGGATTGGAAGGAGGTTGCAGGGTAGTATGGGTAAGGGAGTGGAGCTTGGAGCTCGGATCTTCAGCTTGGTATGCTGCCGGCTCGGATCCGTTACCCACAGGTTGCTGACAAATGAAGTTACCTACTCAGATGGAACGTTATGGTGAGTACATAACTTCTTTTTAATGCTCAGATGTTTAATTTGGGAATAGGATATGAATTAGTATGCCTTTCAATTCAGAATTCTGATAATTCAAGAAGCACTTAGCTTGTCTTAAAACCACAGTTTTTTTCATACTACACCAACTTTATTTTCATGACTGGATGGACATTTTTGCCACCTGATCCTTCTTACCAGAAATTACTAAGTCACACCTCATTGCTTTCAGTGACTTCTACTCTGCACAGTAGGGCTTGCCAAAGTTAAATAGTGTTAATCATTTTTTATTTAACATTTGTTAATTGGGACAGGCCGACTTGGAATGAAGCCAATTTTCAGTGGAGGCTCGTGGAGAAATGCTCTATTAAAAAGATTAGTAGAGAACAGTCGCATCTTTTATAACTTTTAAGCCCAGATGACTTGCCTTAGTTGCAGTCTTGGGAACTGGATATAACTGTGTTTGTCTTTGGGGTTCTAATCCTCTGTAAGGCAAGTTCAAAGCAAAATGTGTGATCCTAAGTAATGCACATTTCTAGTCTGAATTAAGGTCTTTTTGTTTAAAAGGAGGTATGAAATTAACATTTCAAAGCAACTGTGTGACTGCAGTATACAAGAAGTATAAAAGGATGGCATTACTTTTTTTAATATTTTTATTGTTTCCTTAAATTCGACTTCATTCTCTTAATTTTTCATTAGCCATTCAGGAGATGAATACCATGGCTAGTTTTGTAGTCTTGGACCAGAACATATAGAAGCCCATGTGTCTTGATGGATTTACCCATGTATTGTGTATGTAGTGTTGCTGTATTATTGGCTATGGTGTGATGAGTGTACTGTATATTTTATACTTTTTGTCATAACAAAACATGGCATCTGGAAAATATTTTACTGTTGACTACTTAAGTTGTCTTGCTTTGTCACAGGTGTTGTCATTTGAGATAAAACAACTTGACACAGAGGGTAAAGGTGAGTAGTTTGAAGTTTGTGCTATTGAGTCTCCACAACCATGGAGATGGTATTTATAGAGGTTAGGGGTTGAGCCTTCCCAGTAAAATTTTGTACTCTTACATGGTCTTCGTTTGATTTAATAAGCTGATGACTTTAGATAAGATTTGAATCTCTGAGGTGGACAGGATGTTTCATTGTAGACTCTGATGTAGTGCACCATACAGTCATAATGTTGCATTCATTGGTGTAACTCTAGTTGAGAACCTAGTTACACCTGCATAGTATGTGTTAGAAATAAAATCAGCACTGCATAACTGATTAGCTGTTGATCATAGTCATTTCCTTTACTGACTTTGTTTCATTGACTGCTTTATTGCACCTTGAATCTTCAGGTATGCAGTTTTCCTTTTGCCTTATCCCATACATTGACTAATGTAGTTATTTAGTTGATCACCTGAACATGGTTTGTCTGTTTATAGTTATTTAGAGTTGAAAATGTTTCTTGCTAGATGCAGTGCACAGACGGCAGTTGAAAACAATTTATTCTCCTTGGGAATTCAGGGCTCTTAAGTAGAGCCCATGATGAGTGTTGTATGTTCTATAGATACCTAATGATGGGGTAAATTGCTGTGGCAGAAGAGACTTAATTTTTTATACTTGCCTGTTTGGCCCAACTACTCTGTTCATTTTACAGTCTTTTAAATGAAGCTGCAAATCAGCTTAACAAGGAACTTTCCCCTCATTGTAAGAATTTTTTTATCCCTTGCGTTCTTGAGTTCTTTTGCTGTTTGACTCTGTCTTTGCAGGAAGACTCTTTGGTTAACTTTCCTGTGTGTGTGTGGGGGGGGTGCTTCCATGCATTTTTTGAGCATCCTACTTATGTTCTAATTGTGGCCTTGATCTTAACATTTTCAACAAGTGCAGCCACTTGGAATTTGTGTATTAGCCTTGAGTTAACTTTCATGTCCCTCTCTGCCTTCTTTTTTCACAGTTGTAAATTATGCTTTTTTTGTTCAGATGGGCACTTTGTTGCACTGGCTCTTCGTTATTAGTGATGATTGCTGAATTATCTTGGGTTAGACTTGGAGTCAGGGCAGTGTTTTTCATTGCAGTTGATGATGATGGGAAGATTCTTTCCTCCTAGTTACCATTTACTAAATGGTGTAGACGCTGACAGCAGACATGTTGTAAGTTTCTGCTGGAAATGTTTCTTTCCACTTTTCCCTCTGGCACCATGGTGTACAGAGGAGCCTCTGTGGTGCCCTGCTCTTCAGCTTTCCTTTCCTCACTGTCTCCTGTTCTGGTACCAGTTTGAATGAGGCTAGTGAAGAAACTTTGTGTCTGTTTCAACTGTAGCTTCTTGAGGCCACAGCCTTTGAGGTCAACTTTTTTATGGTAGTGCTGTTGATGACTTTATCTGTGCTGTTGGCAGCTTTAGTTGCTGTGGCCTGTGACTTTGAGGGGTCTGGCTTTCTGGGTCCGTGTCAGCCCTGATGTTGGCTTCATTGCTGATGTCTGCTTGTTGAGCCTTAGAGTCCTCTTTCTCAATTCATTGAACAGCCGTAAGCCTTGGTTGTGTTGACAGTGTCAGTTTGGCCTACTACAGATTATGTTGGATGCACCATTGGGAAAATTCTTATTTTTCTTAGTATCATAGACTTATTCTTAACAGGTTGTGTTGGGTATATGTCTGTCATAAAGTTAACTGTGTTTTGCAAAAAGAAAATCCCTAAAGGATTTTCTCAAGTTGTCTATTTTACATGGGTCCAGATCTTGAAATATCCAGCTGTCCCTGCTGTGCAACCCTTAATCTTAGGACCCTGGAGAATGCTGTGGCATATCTCTTCCAAAATGCTACTCTCTCTGAAGTGGTATTTCTTATTTCAGTCCACCATGTTGTTGGACTTAGTCCTGCACCCTCATCATCATCCCTCTTTTTCTACATGGGGTTGGGGTATCGTGTTAACTGTCGCCAACTTTCTCAATTCAGTGCCACACTCCTGCCTTCTTCAACACTCATGCTTGACTGTCGCAGATCTTTTCACACAATCCATCCACCTCTTTGCTGGATGTCCTCGCTTCCTCATACCTTCTTCCTGTCTGTCCCAAATCTTCCTCACCAGATTGTCTTCTGCTTTTTTACATTTGACCAAACCACCGTAATCTGTTCTCTTTGATCTTTTTTGCAATTGGAGCTACTTTGGCTTCTGCTCTTATCTCCTCATTTCGTAGTCTGTCCGATAGTGTGCATCCTATCACCTTTCTCAGGCACTTCATTTCCACCACCTCTAGCTTCTTCAACAGTTTTGCCTTTACTGCCCAGGTTTCTGTACCATACAGTAGTACTAGTCACACCACTGTCTTGACACCTTACTTTTCAGCTTCTTTGGCATTCTTCTGTCATAGACTACACCTGATACTCTATGCCAGTTGGCTGCAGCCCCTCTGATTCTAGCTTTGACCTCTTCATTCAGACTACCCTTCTCCTCAACTACTTCTCCCAGATACTTGAAGCTGTTTACCCGTTCCACTATCTTCCCTTCTATCTCTATTCTCAGCTTCTTCTGATTTCCCCAATTTGCTGCCATTACCACTGTCTTATCTTTGCTTAGTTTCATCCCATGTGCTTTCAGATTTGCATTCCATTCTCCTATCCTTTGCTGAAGTTCTAACTCAGAGTCTGCCTGTACTGCCACATCGTCTGCATACAGCAGCTTTGTTGATCTGTCCCCTCCAACCTGTTGGCTAATGTAGTCCATCACCAGTATGAACAGCAGTGGGCACAGAGCTGAACCCTGATGTACACCCACTGAAACCTCTCTGAGGCCAAACACTGCCTGTACATGAGTCATTGGGTCCTTGTACATAGCCTGCACTAATTCTACCAATGTTTCTGGGACTTCAAACCACCGCAGTACTGCCCAGATCTGCTTTCTTGGGACCTTGTCATATGCCTTCTCCAAGTCTAGGAATGCCCAGTTGGACTCTCTCCTCATCTCTATCTTCTTCTCAAGTCTCTGTCTCAATGCAAATATGGGGTCAGTTGTGCTGCATCCTGATCTGAATCCAAACTGCTCATCTCCCATCTTACATTCTGCTACTCTGCATATCCGTTTATCAATCCCCCTCTCCAGAACTTTCATGCAATGTGATAGGAGTTTGATGCCTCTGTACGTCCCACAGTTGTGGATGTCCACTTTGTTCTTGTACACTGGCATGAGTATGCTTATTTTGCAGTCATCTGGGATACGGCTTTCTCTCCACACTGCTATTAGTACCCTTAGGAGCCATTTCTCCCCTATCTCACCCAGCATCTTTATCATATCTGGTGTGACCTCATCTGAGCCTGCTGCTTTCCCTGTCTTCATCTTCCTTAGTGCTGTTCTTATTTCTTCTAGGGTGGGCTCCTTTTCTTCTCTCATCATAGGTTGATGTTCTTCATGTTTCACTGTTGCAGTCATTACATTTGGGTTATCTTCTTGCAGTAGCTCTCAGTTGGCCTGATTAACAAAGTCTTGGGGCCTGCGTCAGTTGCTGTCCCTTTTTCCATGACGTCAGGTCGTCAGGGTATAAAACATGCAGCCGACGTCATACCAGTCTTTCTTGCCGTACGGTGCCCGAAGCAGAGGCAGTTTGCAAGTGCTGGTCGGCCGACTCCTGAAATTTTCGTTTTCAAGTTTCAGAACCAAAGTCTTCAACTAAGGCTAAGTACCCCGTTGGGGAAACTTTTTCTTGCTCCTTACCGATGTCAGTAAAAGTGAATAATTGCATTACTTGTGGAAAGCAAATACCTCACAAAGATTTTCACTCGTATTGTATTCCTTGCGTAGGCCTTGACCACAACGTGCCTTGCTGTCGGTTTTGTGCTTTATTTAAACAGCGCACTATCAGTCGTCTGTATATTTTTGCTTCTAAATATTTCAGTTCTCAGTTTAATTATCCGGAAATGTTGTCGGTTAGCCTTCCGACTACCGGGATTCTGAAAAAATGCAAAGATAAAGACAGAGACAGGCCATCGAGGTCCAAAGCTGCCGACGACGCTTCTCCTAAGCCAGTCGCCAGTTCGCCGGTACTCAGTGAGGTGCTTTTGCAGTCCCTGATACCTGCTACTTCTGACTCGCAGGCCTCTACTGAGACCCATTCGTAGTCCGTTATGCCGCGAGATGCTTCAACTGTGGAACCTGCGGATGTCTCTACCTTGAATGGGTCAGGAGCCGCTGTGCAGGCACCGGCTTCTGAGGGCGTTTTGAGGCCTACGAACTTGCATATTAAACCGATGCCGCCTCCTTCATTTTGGCCAAAATCTCGAACCATGCCTAAGAAACCGACACCCAGGCTGCATGCTCAGGCCTCTATGCCTAAAAAACAAATGATAAGAATGGCTGAAGATCTTATAACTCTAATCAGGGGAAGCCAACCTCCCCCTTCTAAGAGAGCTAGGACTGAAGTTATTTATGAATCTTCTGAACAGGATTCTGATTTTTCTGATTCTTCTGATGATCTGGATATGCCCTTATCTACTTATGAGGATTCTGATGCAGAGGACTCTATTCCCTCTGCTTCCCCTCCAGAGGATTTTTCTTTTGGTGAAACCTTACATACTCTACGGGTGCATTTCCACTGGGAAAGCCAGGATTTTTCTGATTCAAAAAAGAGGCTTAGGGATTTCTTATTCCTGCCTCAGCCATAGGTCTTTAGCTATACATCTTGTACTAGACATTGTTGATGCTTTTTCAGAATGTAGTTTGGCCCCTGATTCTTTGCCTCCTGCTCCCAGAAAACCTGACAGATATTGCAGGGTTACTGATTCTCACAAGTTCCTTTTTAAAAATCCTATTGTGGATCCAGAGACTTTTTCACAGGACCCAAAGGCATTAAGGCTTCTACTGCTACAAATTCTACCCCTCTCAGATAGAGACTCCAGGGCGCTGGACAGATGGGGTAAGAACGTTTACACTTCTGCAGCCTTGGCCATTAGGGCTTTAAACTGCCACTTTCATATGTTAAAGTATCAACAACATGTTATTGGAATGCTTAAACAGAAAATTGTTAATTCCTTTCTGCGCTGAAAATAAAGAATTACAGGGTTTAATGCATTCTGCTGAACAGGTTGGAAAACATACTTTGCAATGTGGATTTGATTCATTAGAGGCCTCTTGCAGGGCTGCTGTTACTGGGTCTGTGCTCAGAAGGCATGCTTGGCTTAAGGAGCAATCTTTGCCTGATCATGTTAAAGCTAAATTGTTGGATGCTCCCTTAAATCAGGACCGCCTGTTTGGCAACAAGGCTGAGGAAGTTCTTCAAAAGATGGAAATAAAGCTAAATCTATGCAGACTGTTAAAGATTTCTTACAAGTTCAGCCTTCTAGATTTAGTAGTCACTGATCCTCTAAAAATTGGTCCTTTCCAGCCCCCTCCCGGTCTTCTTAAGCCAAACCCAGACACAGCAGAAACCCCAGGTTTCAGTCCCAAGGGACACACAAGACTAGGTAGTGGGGGTTTTCTACACCCTAACCTGGGAGCAGCAAGACTCCCCCTATGGAAAACCATCTCAATGACTTGCTTTTAAGACTTCCAAGCACTTCCCAACTGAATGCCCCTTTAGGCGGAAAGATTGGTCTGCAGGCCAAAAACTGAGAACTCATTACCCAGGACAAATGGGTTTTAAATATAGTGTCCCAAGGATACAGATTTCATTTCCACACGTTACCAACACCAAGCGGGTGGCCAGATCTACCCCCAAATCAATGGGCAGAGGCCCAAAATCGGGTACTCTCTCTCTTAAACATGGGGGCTATTCAGTTGGTACCAGAAGAGGAAAAGGGACAAGGTTTCTATTCGAGACTTTTCCTGGTACTAAGAAAAGGCAATACATGGCGCCCTGTCCTGGACCCTTCTGTTCTAAGCACCTTTCTGGTGATTCCAAAATTCAAAATGCTGACTGTTCATCAGCTGCTTCCTATGCTAGGCAAGGATGCATGGTTGGCAACACTGGACTTAAAAGAAGCATACCTGCACATCCCTATCAGGGAGTCTTGCAGAAGATTCCTACTCCTCAAAGCAGGCTACATGCACTATCGGTTATCTGCACTGCCCTTTGGCTTATCTACTGCGCCCAGGGTATTCACAAAGTGCCTAGCTCTAGTCATTGCATTTTGCAGGCAAATATTCATATATACCCCTTACCTGATCGATTGTCTAATTCATGCAGAAAGCAAGGACATTCTCTTCAATCATCTGGCCTTTGTTCAAAGGGTACTGACTTGTCTGGGGTTCACCATAAACGAAATCCCACCTGGTACCCTGTCAACAAATTATATTCCTGGGAGCGAGGTTGAATGCAACTTCCCAGATGGATTTCCTCACGCCAGAGAAACGGATACATTTGACAACCTACTTCAAACACGTGGCCACAAAAACCCAGCTATTTGCAAGGCAAATACTGCAAGCCTTGGGGTACATGGCCTCATGCATTCTTCTAATTCCATATGTAAGGCTGCATATGAGGAAATTACAGTGGTATCTCAAAAGCCTATGGTGTCAACATTCACAGGATCTGGAAGCAAGGATTCCTATCATACCTTGCATACGCTTAGAGTTCCTTTGGTGGGCAGAGGCCTGCCACCAAAACAGGGGACTACCAGTGACATTACCCCCTTACGAACAAATCTTAGCAGACGACACAGACTATGCATGGGGGGCTCACCTGGCAGGGAAGTGCATTCAGGACAAATGGAACCCAAATCAAATGCACCTGCACATAAATCAAAAGGAAATGTTAGCTGTACAGAATGCTCTGACAGCCTTCAATGACCACATTCTTCCAGGACAACTAATGATAAAGACTGACAACACCACTGTCATGTGGTACATAAACAAGCAGGGGGGTACACATTCTTACCCCCTCTGCAGACTAGCCATGGCATTGTGGAACGCAGCCTTGAGCTACCAAGTGAATCTACAAGCTCAGTTCCTGCCAGGAAAACTACACTGGCAGACGGACTAAGCAGAAACCTCTTGGACCCACACGAGTGGAAACTGGAACCAAGGATTTTCAACATGTTGACAAGCAAATGAGGGTTTCCAGGTATAGACCTGTTTGCCTCCCCCCAGAACCATCAACTGGACAAATTTTGCACAAGGATTCCCGACAAGCTTGGAAAGTGGATGCTGTATCCTTCAGCTGGAAAAACCTGTCAGTTTATGCCTTTCCTCCTCTGCCTCTGTTCTCCAAGGTACAACTAAAGATCAAACAGGACAAGCCAAAGTCGATTTTAATTGCACCAGACTGGCCTCGCTAACACTGGTACCCAATCTTGCTCAGTGTGTCACGCTTGGCTCCATGGCACCTGTCTCAGACTCCTTCCCTGTTGTCTCAGCAGGAGAACATGATTCTGCACCCTCAACTGCAAACCCTGAACCTAGCAGCCTGGCTAATTACCTAATCTCTCCTTTACCATCCCTCAGTAAATCAGTGATGGATATAATTTTAGAGGCAAGGAGGCCTAGTACTAAGAGAATGTTATGCTGCAAAATGGAAAAGATTCTGTGCTTGGAACTATTCTCAAGGAATGAACGCAGCAGTGCCCAATTTACCTCTAGATTCTACAATACTTGACTGAGGTGCTTCATAAGGGCTTGTCTTTTTCCTCCATCAAAATTCATGCCCCAGCCATTTCAGTGCATTGTAGCACAGAGCCTCCCCTCTCCTCTCACCCACTGCTCAAGCAGTTCCTCAGAGGGGCCAAAAATCTAAGGCCACCCAGGAGAGCACCAACTCCATCCTGGGATCTTAACTTTGTCTTGGAGAAACTCACTCTTCCTCCTTTCGAGCCAGCTGCTACTGCAGATTTAAAATTTCTTTCCTGGAAAACAGCTTTCCTTTTGGCAATCACTTCTGTAAGAAGGGTATCTGAATTACAGGCCCTTATAGTGGTGGAACCTTTCATCATCTTTCATGCAGACAGGGTGTCCCTGAGAACCAATCCCTCCTTCATGCCCAAGGTGGTATCCAGTGTGGCTCTTAATCAGTCCATTCATTTGCCTACCTTTTTTCCTAACTCACAGAACAAAGGGGAACAGATACTGCACTGTTTAGATGTGCACAGACAGCTTAGATTCTACTTGGACTGGACTAAACCTCAAAGGAAATCTGAACTACTGGTGGCATTTTTGCTGCAGGGACAGAGGGGAAAGCTGTTTCAAAACAAACCATTTCAAAATGGATAGGCCACTGCATTCATTTCTGCTATAAGCACCATGGAAAACCTATCTCACAGGGCATCAGACCCCATTCAACCAGGGCTGCATCTATCTCTACAGCCTTTCTCAGGGGCGTCCCTATTTGGGACATCTTAGAAGCTGCTACCTGGAGTTCTGTACATACTTTCACCAAGCATTATCATTTGCCAATTTTCTCTAAATCCAAGGCTGGTTTGCCACTGCAGTCTTGCAGGGCCTTATAGCTGGTCCTAATTCTATTTAAATTCCTCCTCCCAACCTTAGCTTTGGGAATCTACCCAAATGTAATGACTGTGACAGTGAAACACGAAGAACATAGTACAGTTATGTACACTTACCATAAATGTAGATGTTCGAGTGTATTCACTGTTGCTGTTCTGGTTACCCTCCCTCCAACCCCCTTTCTTCCTTTGACTATACCTCTACTCTCACTTACTATGCTCTAAAAGCTTTTTGGTGTATTTGCTTTTCTGTTGGAGGTATATTCTTGTATTTATAGATTTAGTTGCTTCCAGTTAGGGGGGCACCTGACATCTGGGCAAGAAAAACTGATGTAATGGCGTCGGCTGCATGTTTTGTACCCCTGACGACCTGACGCTATGGAAGAAGGGACAGCAACCAACGCAGGACACGACTTTGTTAATCAGGCCGACTGAGGGCTACTGCAAGCAGATAACCCAAATGTAATGACTGCAACAGTGAATACACTCGAACATCTACATTTATGGTAAGTGTACACAACTGTACTTTTCTGAGGCAGTGCAGCTTCTGTGGGGTTTTCTTTATTCAGAAGCTGCTGGAAATACTCCTTCCATCTGCCTTTGATGTCCTTTGGGCTGGTGAGCAGGTTGTTGCTTGCATCCCTTATGAAGGGTGTCTGACTATCTTCTTTGTCTTTCTGTCTTTGCCTTGCAACCTGATATAGTTTCTTTGTGCCCCTTACTTAGTTACTTTCCAGAAGTTGATACAGTGCCTCCGGTGCCCTATTCTTTGCTATTGCAACTTCTTTCTTAGCCAACCAGTAGTCCTTCCTAGCCTGGTCAGTCTTTTCTGTCTCCCACTTCTTCCTGCACTCCTTTTTTCTTTTGATGACTTCCTAGGCTTCTGCATTCCACCACCAGCTTTCCTTATGTACCTTATTTCCATACCTGGCTCGGCCACATATTTTTTCTGTAGTCCTAACACATGCTGTTTTTAGGCGCTGCCATTCTTCTTCAACTCCACCTCTTTCCTCCTCTTCTTGGGGTGCTAGAGCCCTGAGTAATTCTTTGAACTGTTGTACTTTCTCTCCAGTCAACTTCCAGTTCTTCAGCCTGGTCTCCATTGACTTTAGAGCCTTCTCTGACCACCGCTTGCAGCTGATTATGGCAACTAGTGGTTTATGCTGTGGGCCGACTGTTTCACTGGGGATGACTTTGCAATCATGGATTCTGCCCCAGTGCCTTTTCCTTACTAGGAGGAAGTCTACCTGAGTTGCATGTTGGCTACTCTTGTATGTGATCTTGTGATTGTCTTTATTTCTTTGCCATATGTTGGCTACTATCAAGCCATTTGTCAGACAGAATTCTAGAATGGCTTCTCCTCCTTTATTCCTGTTGCCCCACCCATGTGGACACGGGCAGTCCTCGTATCCTGTTCTGTCTGTCCCGATATGTGCTTTCAAGTCACCCATTATCAGCACAAATTCATGTTGTCCTGCTTTGTCTAGTAGTTCCTGTAACTGCTGCCTGAATGCACTCTCTTCTTCGCTATCACAGCCCTGCTGTGGGGCATAGGCTGAGATTATGAATACTGCCCTATCATTACACTGGAGTCTGACATGAGTCTGTCATTAATTCTGATGATATCCTTTTACTGCCTCCTGAAGCCTCTCTTTCACCACAATTCCTACACCATTTCTAGCCTGCCCTCCACCTGAGTAGTAGACACTGGATCCCAAGCCAAGTGGCTTTGCTGCACTGCCCTTCCATCTCATCTCCTATATATATAGGATGTCCAGCCTCCTCCGTATCATCATGTCATCCACTTCCAAGCTGTGTCCGGTCAGTGAACATACATTAAGCGTAGCAATTCTCAGTTCATGGTTGGCAGGTTGGTTGGTTTTACGTCCCACTTTCGCTCAACAGTGCTATCCCAGGTAACCCAGGCTGGGCAGCTAGACACTGGCCAGCCAGTACCTTATTGACCCAGGGCTGCTGGGGTTTATGGCGGGCACACACTGGCCAATAAGGGCACATATACCCCTCCCACCGTTAGCACGGGTCCCTGGCATGGGTCAGAGTAGGCCAGGTCCTCAACCCACTTATCACCGGTAATGACCCATGCCCATTTTTGGCGACAGTCAACCTGACCGAATCACCTAGAGCCATATTTTACACCAAGTGGCTAACCCTGCCACGGCACGCAGTCTGTGATCCATGTTCTCCTATCTTGAGGATACTGTGCACCACAGCAGATGCCCAAAGTAGTTGGTCTGTACAACTCTTCCCCCTGTAAGGCACCATGTATAGTCTGTGCTGCTGCCCACAGCTCTAGTCATTGTTGAGTTTGAGATGGAAAGACTCAGTATGTTTTTCGGACATGGGAGAAACCCCACAGAGATGCAGGGAGAACATGAAAACTCCAAACAGGCATTGGTCTGAGGTCAGGATCGAACCTTGTGCATGGGAGGCAAAGGCCTTAACCACCCTCCTGCATAAGAAAAAGTTACTCTGAAGTGCTGAGAGAAGAGAAATGTCAGGAGGCAGACATGTTACAGTTGGATAGCTTTAGGCTCAAAGTTAGTGTTGATGAGGTGCTTTTGCAGCCCCTTTAGCAAGTGTCTGTTACTGCTGAAGGGCAGTCTTATTGGAGAAGGTTCTTCTCAGAGTGACTGTGCTGGGAGCTGAAGAGACTGATACTTTGTCTGGTACATCGGATTTGTGAAGGTGGGTCTGTAGTTGTTTTTGCTCTTTATTGGGTGGCTACAGATTCTTTGAACCTTTGTTTGTTCCATTTCCTGTCCCTAGCTGCAGTCTAGTTTTCATTTGGAAGCAGCTGCCTCTGCTTGGTTGGCCTGCCAGGTTGCACAGGATTTAGGACTTATCAGGCTTCCTTCAATGTCAATGTCCACTGTTGAGTGCAGCTCTTAGGTGGTGACCGAAATAAGTTTATTTTGATAAGTACATTCCCCATGTAGCAAATTCAGAAACATCTGTCTCTCCCATCTTGTAGCTTATTTTAATGTGCTTTCCTGTTCAGCTTTCTTGCTAATCCTGAGATCTTTACTGCTCCTTCCATCCTTCCACTCAGGTAGTTTTACTGCTAGGGGTTCATCAGTGTAAGACATTTCAAGAAGGGATCTATACTATGCCATGTTGATTGCTCTGTGAAGGGGACCCACCCTGATGGGTCAGAAATTATCTCTCCAGTACTTCCACAGGAGGGTATTTCTTCCAGCTGGCCTTGGCTTCTCGTATCCCTATATGTCATTTGTTAGTAATTTCTTTATAGTTGAGTGCTCACTAATCAAGAGAGAGCAAGCTGGTGGGCAAGGATAATGTATGTAGCTGATGGTGTTGTCTGCAAGTGTGGGGCTCATTGCATCTACAGTATTCTTGGTAGAGCCATGCCTGTCTACATGAGAGTGTCTTAGAATGGGCACTTAAGTCAATTTGCTTTGGTGGCTGCAGTTGGGCAGTCTTCAAAATAGAACTTTGTACACCATCTGTAGTCATTACAGATGACTTTACTGTAGGGTTGAGGGGCATTTTAGTGGGCATGTGGTTCAAGGGATGTGGCCTTTCCTGGTGTTATCCTTGCTAGTCTGTGGCCTGGTGATGAATGATATTATATTCCAAGTACCCCAATATTTCTTTACTAGAGTTATTGCTGTTTGGACAGTATATAGTTTGGTATGTCAGCAAGCATAGACATAAGGCTCTGCCCACTGTAGAGAGGTAATGAGAGTGTATGAGTGGGCAGTCAACTGCAGTTTTTCATTGCCACATGCTCGTGGGGTAGCCATCCATTTTGCAGACTGACTTTGCCCATTGTGTCTTGATATCCTACAAGTGATCACTCAGTATGGCCAATGCCAGGATATTGCTTCTGAGGTAGGGATTTGTGGGTTGCAGTCTTTTTGTATCTGAAGTTGATTCTTAAATATCGGAATTGTTTCACTTCAATGTTCTGCCCATTGGACATAAGAGCGATGCATTAGTCCAGGACAGACCTTGTGTAGGTGGGGATTGGGCTACTTTCTGCTTTTCCCATTTTACAAAGTTCATATAGAATGCCAGATCCCTGAAGGTCAGTATCATCTTAGTAGCCCCATAGTCACCTAGGTAGATGAAGATCCCACAGTCAGAGATTTCAGGTAGAACATCTTCATGTGGCTACCTCTGACGAATATTCCACCCATCAAGGGAAGGCAGACCTTAATATTCAACATCCGAAGTTGATAGCTTGGCTGTTCCACTTCCAGTGAAAGCCAAGGTACAGAGATTGTCATGCAGGATGGTGGATGTTTGTCATGTTTTCCAGCAGAAAACTAGATCAATGGAAGAGGTTTTTCTTGGTATGGGCTGCGTGACATAACATTGACCCATTTGCAACTCGCATTTCTTAGGTTCTCCAGTATTTGTTGGAAAATGACTGTGGGTTCAGGTGTTCATCAGGGAATGTACAGCCGAGTGCCATATCCAACACACTATGGGCAGAATTTTCATATCCTTTTTTTTCATACTCACTTGTGGCTGCTGACCATCTAGCCACATTCACTACCACCCATTTGTTCCCCATCACAAGTATGAGAGCTGTACGTGGCATTGCCATCACAAAGGCAAACAAGAGGAGTGCTTTCTGTTATAAATTCTCACTCAGTGAGTGTGAAACACCCAGGAGAAAAAAAAGCTGCCACATGGACTTTGCTTGTTTGAGCAAAATGCATGTCTCTAGTCCATAGTACTGCATGCTTATACACCTGCCTTTCCAGTGGAGGAGGGTGTTGGAGCAACCTGGATGGTCTCCCTCATCCCAGGGTGAGTAATCTGATATTAGCTCTTCACTCCCACCATCCCTTGCCTGGCTTCCACCGAGAGCTGAGCTGCTAAATTAATATTTCGTTATTTGAGTTGTCTGGGCTTTGTCCTCATACAGCATGGCTCTTGCCAGCTCTGGGCAGAATTTGCCCTTTTCTGTTAGTCTTCAGTACTTTCCTGAGAGGTGCCATTCATCTTTGTCCTATCAGAGAACGAGCCTCTTACCCCCCTCCATTAACATTAAGAAATTTGTTCCTCATCTTACCACTGTATGTCATTGGTATAAAACCACTAAGCACTGAAAGCGGTATAAGCAAAAACATATTTATTGTCCGAATAGATTGGTATTACGCTTAAAGTAGATTAGCAGCAAGTTTAGACTAGCACTAACATAGCAGAACTACAGAACTAAATATATGGACAAAAGCATTCGGGTACATTACTTTCTATTATAGTTTACCGTCTTGATTTACAGTAGAAATATGCTGCTGTTATTCAGAACCTGTACAGTATTGCTAGTCTTTGTACATTTTCCCATACTCTGCACTTTCTCATATCATCCATATACAGTTACACAAACATTGTAATTGTTATGGAACAGAGGACAGACCAAGGCCATTCCTTTGTTTCAGAACAAAGCAGCACTATGAGACATGCTTGCAACATTATATGGTTTGTTGTAAACATTTCTGGTCTGAAACAGAGAAATCTAGTTTGTTAGTTGTAATGTCTGAAATAATTCTAATAGAGAGAATACATTTTGGCACTTAACACCTATATTGAAATATCAAAAAATGTAACGTCATCTTCCTGGGCACCACCACACGAGGAAGGTAAAGTCTAAGTTGACAGTTTGATGTGTTGGTTGTTAGGATCTCACTCAGATTTTGAAGAAATTTGATTCTAGCTGAATTTTTTTTGTATTTCACAATACTGAAGATAGTTTCTTGTTATTTTGCTGTCCACAGGGTATCACTTAATGGCTACTCTACCTTCAGTTAATTACTCCAGTCATCCAGCAGGGTGGGAGTCTGGCATCTCCAGACTAGGCATGAGAGCAACGGCCCATGTGTTAGTGTCCTGGTAGTTTTTCTGGCTCATTCATTCCCCAGTGGTGAGAGGAGGTAAGAAGTGAGCCAGCTTGCTGATCCTATGGAGACCCTTGCCCAGCCCCAGTGGATTGCCCTCTCCTTCGTAGCAGCATTTGCTGCATGTTGCTGCATCCACATTGAACAACCTCTGGCTTCTGTGCATGTGAATCTTGCAACACATGCTGTACAGGCAATGCTGCATAGGAGCAACACCTGTGATCCCACTGGGTGCCACCCAGGAGGTGAGCCAGGACTGTCCCTTAGTACTTAATTCCATCCATTTTCCCATAGAGTACTTTCTTTTGCAGAATCACAGTGGCACCAGTGCCTCTCCTGGCAACCATTGCATTCAAGGTGCTGAACCTCATTCCTGATGGGCTACTGATAACCACACAACAGACACTCTCACTGCATGTGCACGTACAGACAGTTTTCATAGCTCACCAGTCTACCTTCTGCATGCCTTTGGGAGATGGAATAACACCAGAGAAACTGCAGAAAACCCACGTGGACCTAAGGACATTTAGACTCCACAAAGGATGTGCCTTAGCTAAGAAATGAACCAGAGAATCTCTTGCTACACGTCCAACAGTGCTACTCACTGCACCACTTTGACGCCCTTTATCAAAACTTAGTATCTGAATTGTAATAACCAATAGAGGGAAACAGTTTAACCAGATTAACTACATAGATATGACTAGACACTATAAACTAAATTAACCAGACTTTTAGTAACTAAACTAAATTAACCAGACTTTTAAGTAACATGAACATAAAAGTGGCATAAATCTGTAATCATTTGCCATGTAGAAATTAAATAGGCATAATAGTAAATGGAAGAGGGATACTGATTGTTAACAGCAGGGGAAGCAAGTCTCACTAAAAATTTTTGTAGTGGTAGTATGTAGAACAGTACACTTTTGCTAGCACTTGCATCATCGTCTTCCAGTACTGTCCTCTGAACATTTCTCTTTAAACTTGTTTGTAAACTTTTTATGTATTTGTGTATTAAAGGTGAATTATTGAAAGTATGTCTTGCATAAAGAGATCCACTAAATTGTAATATAAAACTTTATAAATGTAGAAAGTAGTAAAACCTACATTAACATGTTTTATTAGTTATGCTGAAGCCATGGTTCAAAATAGCTTGTTGCCAAGACAGTTATTTAAATGCCGAGTTTCTTAATGTGCCTGTTGGTTAAGGACTAGAAGACCATGCTATAAAGCATTGAATGCTAGCAGTCCAGTTTCTACAGGTGGGACACAAATGATTGACATTGTAGAAAAGCTGCTTTATAGAGAGTTAAACATGCACTGAAGTAAGTCATAAACTGAGTGAAGAACCCTTTTGTAAAGGGGATATGGACTATTTTACTGTTCTAGGATTGAACATGTAAGGAAAAATTGAATACTTTGGTGTAAGCTAGGTTTAGGCGTCTGAAATATGCTGCTGTTACCACCCTCCAGGAGTCCGTAACTGCTTCTTTGAACTTATGTAATGCATTGTAATCTGGTGACTAATGGGTTATATATCTTGGGTATGCAATTTTGTTCCCCAGTTATCTGATTGCCACTTTGCAAAACTTGTGCTTCTGAACACCATCAGTTCATGTGCACAGTAGAAATCCTGATCACCCTGAGCTTTGGTACTAAGTATCTTTTTTTACTACTTTCTTCTTTGCTTTCTTGAGCATTTATCTAGTCGAATCCCATTTTTTTCATCTCGGGAGATGGCAGCAGCTGTCCTGCTGATTTGGTGCAAAATCTGATCACAGCTGGCTGGCAAGACGTAAACCTTGAAATCAAGCTGCAGCAATCTGTGTTTCCAAGATGAAAGAGCATTTTAAGTGGGAATCCTCTGAAATGACTGAGGACCAACAAATGGTGTTATGACCTCACTCAGATGGATTCCCCAAGCCCGCCTGCTGTTCCCCCCAACTCTGCTTGCCTTCCTGGATGCCTTCTCCTCAGCATCCTTAAATCCTGACTCTTGACTACCCGCTCCACGCAGACCTAATAGACTTTATAAAGTCCCTGAGACTGCCAAGTATTTCCTTAAGTGTCCACCAGCAGACCTGCCACCATCTCCATTTCCACAGGTAAGGCATCTAAACCTTTACCCACCACCACTATCCTTCCTGCTGACAAAGAGCACAAAACCATGGAGTATCTGGGTAAGAAGATTTACACTTCTGCTACTGTGTCCTTCAGGGCTACTTACTACCAAACACACATGGCTAAATATGCCTCATCACTCCTGGAGAAAGCCTCCAAGGAATTGTGCTGCCAAAGCTTCACTGTCTTCCCTTCTGGCTCTCGCCTCCCAGGTCACCAGGCACTCAATAAAGTGCAGTTATGATGCTACTGAAGCCTCAGCAAGGTCAACACATCAGCAGCTGCCTTAAGAATGTACTCCTGGCTACGCCTCCAGCCCTTACCAGATGATTTTAGGGCAAAGTTGATTGATGCCCCCCTGGACAACACAGCTTTGCTTGGTGTGCTAAAGTGGCTGATTTGTTTAAGTAACTTCAGCAAAAGGGGAAATAAATGCAAGATATGAAACACCTGCTAGTCTCCCCTATTCCAAAATTTCTAAGGAACTG
Organism: Protopterus annectens; assembly: GCF_019279795.1. NCBI lineage: Eukaryota > Metazoa > Chordata > Ceratodontiformes > Protopteridae > Protopterus > Protopterus annectens. Next base: position 1,166,738,747 of record NC_056747.1, on the reverse strand, counting down.
CCCAGCTAAAACACAGGTCATTAGAAAACATTCTCACCTTGCTGCTCCCTCAAGGTCTAGAAAACCTACCAGAAAGCAACCCTCTCCAGCTAGATCTACACCATCCTCTAGCCAGAGGGCCACCCTTTCAGACAGGGCAGGTAGCATTTGACTACCTGCCAACCTTACAACCCCCTCCTCCTCCCTGTCTCAATCTCTTGGAAGTGGAAGTTTCTCTATGCATTCCCCCCCCTTCTCAGTTGTCTAGAAGGCCCTGCTGAAAATCCAACAGGGCAGACATAAAATCTTGTTGGTGATTCCCTACTGGCCAAGACAGCATTGGTTACCCCCTACTCCTACAGCTATCCAAGGACAATCACCACAAGTTACCCCTCAGAGTGGACCTTCTCACACAGCAGAAGGGATCCCAAATACACCCACAGTGGCAGTTAATGCACCTCACCCTGTGGTTGATAGGATTCTGATACCCTTCAGACACCTTTACAGTGAGGACGTGCTCACTGTCCTGCAGGAAGTCAGGAAACCGAATACAAGAATATCTTACCTTTCAAAGTGAAAGAGATTTTCTATATGGTGTCACAAAAGACAGTTGGACCCACTTGCAAGCGAGACTCCTCTAGTTCTGTTTTACCTGTGTGAGCTACTGCATACAGGATTGGCCTATTCCTCCATTAAAACCCACTTGTCTGCTATTTCAGCATGCCTTCCTCTGGAACCGCTCCCCCTTTCTCATCCAGACTACCAGCTAGGCTGTTTCTCAAAAGTGTTCTTCACCTGAAGCCCCCTCCCCCCCCTGAAAACCATCTCCACCCCCATGGGACATTTACTGTGTTTTGGAAACGCTCACGGTTCCTCCATTTCAGCCAGCAGACAAAGCTTCCCTAAAATATTGTACATGGAAAACTGTACTACTCGTGGCCGTGACCTCAGCCAGAAGAGTATCAGGAGTTGCAAGCCCTCATGGCTATTCCACCTTTCCTAGTTTTCCACAATGACATGGTTAATTTTAGAACTAACCCTTCATTCATGCCCAAGGTGGTGAATGTCTGTCCCTGAATCAAGCCATCCACCTACCTAACTTCTTCCCTAACCCACAGGGGGGACAGTGAGAGAGTATTTCACTCCCTAGATGTTCACAGACAACTCAGGTTCTATCTGCATAAAACCAAGCCCATCGGACAGGCTGATCAACTCTGTCTCCTTCCACCCCAGAGCCCTAGAGAAGGCAGTAACCAAACAAACCATCTCTACCTGGATTTCCAAAGCCATCACCTTCTGCTACAAATACCATGGGAAATCCCTGCAAGGTACTGTTAAAGTACACTCCACCAGGGCCATGGTCTCCTCAGGAGCCTTCTTCAGGGGTCGGGATACCTCTATCATTCTTGAAGTAGCCACTTGGTCATCAGTGCACTCCTTCACCAAACATTACAAGTTAGACCACATTTCCAGAGCCAGTGTGTGTTTTGCCAGGGCTATCCTTCACAGATTTCTGGAAACCACCTCTAGACCACCACTCCCTCCTTCACCGTAAGCTTTGGCACTCACCCATATGTTGAATACTGCAACATGGGAATAGAAGGACGTAGAAAAGTTGTGTAAAATCTTACCATAACCATAGATGTCCTTCTCTTCCATGTTGCAGTATTCTTTCCCACCCTCCTTCCCCACCTTTTAGGCAGCATTTCCCTTTCTGGGTGGCACAGGACTGGCATTGCAGTTACTGGGACTTGTTCCGACTGGGGTTCACAGTTTTGAGGGCTGGTGCATGCAGATATTACTTTAATGGCCCACATTCTTTGAGCCACATCAGATGTCCCATGCACCATACAGTAACTGAAAACTTCTGTATACTGGCAGGACATTCGCAAAGCAAGAGGAGTAAACCCATATGTTAAATACTGCAACATGGAGGACATCTATAGTTATGGTAAGATTTTACTCAACTTTTCTTTTTGCTGGTAGCTTTGACTTCTGACAAAAGGTTGTCAGTGCTACAAGCATTAATGGTCATTCCACCATTCCTTATTTTCCATAAGAATAGGACAACTTTAAGAACTAATCCTACCATTGTGCCTAAAATAGTCAGTGAGATTTCTTTAAAATCAGACCATCAACTTGCCAACCTTTTTCCCCTCTCCTCGGAACAGAAAAAGAATATTGCATTTTTTGGATATACAAGGACAGCTCAGAATCTATGCAAATAAAACCTAACTTATCAGGAAGTCTGAGCAGCCTTTTGATTCTTTTTAATACAAGAGCTTTGTTTTTATAGTTTCTAAGCAGACTGGATTTCTGCAAACAACTTTAGGCCCCAGTTGAGGCCTATTACACTAGAGCTGCAGCCTCTTCTAAGGCTTTCTTCGAGGGTATGTATTCTAGATCTGTCCCTTAAGCAACAACTTGGTCTTATACACAGTGTGAAAGTAGCGGACTCAAAGTCAGATTGCCGATCAGTCACGAGTGTAGTCCCACAGGGATCGGTACTGTGTCCTCTACTTCTCAGAAGTCCAGGCCAACATGGATGGACTCTGGCTGACCAAATTCGCAGATGACCGCAAGCTGGGAGCCATTATTGACTCCCCAAGTGATGCAGACATCCTACAGAATGGCCTCACTGAGACCAGTGACTGGTGTCGAAACCATGGCCTTAAGCTTAATGCCAAAAAATGCGTCGTCATCCCCTTTGGGAAAAACTTGGTTCCCCCTAATTACCACATCGATGGGAGCCCACTGAATGTGTTATAAGAGATCTGGGGACACAGGTTGACAGCACCCTCTCCTTTGATCACCACATTGTCACTGTGGTTAGAATGTCCTTCTGTGTGGCACATCTCATTACCAAGGGATTTACATCCAGAAGAAAGAGGTCATCATTTCTCTCTACTCTTCCCTCATTAGACCAATCATAGAGTATGATGCCCCATTTGGCATGTACCTCACTAGACACCAGCAACAGCTGGAGAGGCCACAAAATTACCTCACAAAGATGATCCTAGGCCTTAAACACATGTCTTACATGGATAGACTAAAAAAACTCCAGCTATTCTCTGCTTCATGTCATCTACTAAGAGACTATCTCTGCTTGAGTTACAAAGCCATGTCTGACCCAGCTCTGTTAGAAATGCTTCATCTAAAGAAATCCCAATCCCTTCACACCACATGCTCCAGAGACCTCAGCCTCATTACCACAATCAACAGAACATGCTGGAGGGACAGGTTCATAACCCAGAGACTGCCCATGCTCTGGAATAGACTTCACATACATGTGAAGTAGAGCACCTCACTAGCCCTCTTCAAGAGAAATCTTGAGTGGAATCAAATAGAAAGTTCACCCCGGGGATCACTCAAGTGGCTGTACTTGATAGAGGCACTGGGAACTAACAACGGGTGGTACAATGTCAGGGCATTTCTATGAGCTAGGCTAAAGGCCCCAGGGCCATTAGACTAGTACACATGGCTATGAACCTATGAATCCTTTCACGAACAATTGCAACTTTGATGGTTTTTTTTTTGTTTTTTGTTTTTTTTTTTTGAAGAAATGGAGTCGGGTTAGCTAGGCCTGTTCTCCAGGGAATTTGTAGACCATAACTTGGCTCATCCTTCCTCTTCCCCTTCCTTTTAGAAAGCTTTGGGAATCTCCTATCTTTAAATAAAACTACAACAGTGATCCAAGGAAGGACGTAGTACAGTTGAGTAAGAACTTAACAGAAGATGTCCGACTGATCTCTGCAGTGTTACATCCCACCTCCTTTCCCCTTTTTTGTTTTTTCGTATGTTTCAGTTATGGTGGTGTGGTGGATTCTTTTTAATCCTCCTTGCCTTTTGACTTGTACATATGTATATAGTTACTACTACTACTTCAGTGCCTTGGTCTGGGCCAAGAAAGTTCTGACATAATTCACACTTGTATGTCCCTCATGCACCTCCTAGCACTCTTGGACTGAGTCCTACATATGATGAGTAGCCCGAGCGGAAGGCGACCAGGGTTTGGTATGCTAGTCCGGCAGTAGACCTGTACTAGGTAAGATATCTTGTCTGTTAGTAATACAGCAACAGTGATCAGTTGAGTAGCTACTGTTATGGTAAGCTCTTACATAGCTGTACTACTTCTTCTTTCGGCTTTTCCCGGTTAGGGGTCGCCACAGCGGATCATCTGTCCACTCATGATTGGCAGTGGAGTTTTATGGTGTCGAGTTGCCAGCCCGGCGCCCAACCTTCCACAGAAGGCACATACACACTCACGCCTAGGGCCAATTTAGTGTGTCCAATCCACCTACTGCATGTCTTTGGGATGTGGGAGGAAACCTGAGCACCCGGAGGAAACCCACGCAGCCACAGGGAGGACATGCAGACTCAGCTGTACTATAATTCGTTATAGAGTTAATCTGTTTGTTCATTATCTTTTGATGGTGGAAGCCTGCTGGTTGTTCATAGATTAGGTTCATAGGTTCATAGATTAGTACTATGATAACTGACCTTGCGAGCCATTTTAAGCCTAGCCAGTTATCCCTTGTGAGACTCTAACACTGCACCTTGTGCTTGTAAGGCAAACACCTTAACCATTAGGCCACTCTCCCAACCCTCCTGCAACATTAAGCATTGTATAAATGTCTTGTGGACCCCAATGCCATAGTTTATCTACTTGGTAATTGAGCTAGCAATGGGAGAAGACCTGGACTATTAAAACACTAATGTGCTGTCCATCATGTGAAGGTATGTGGACAAACTTGTGTATCTTACTGCAAAAGTGTTGTATTTATTGAAAGATTTTATTTGAAAAGGTAGTATTGCTGTTGGATCTTTGCATTCACCAAAGCAGACACCAACTTGGATAGATATGACCTTGGTTTAATGGCTTGTCTGAAAGATAGCTAACTTGGGAATTCAGCACCCACTTGTCTATTATGTTACATTGCAGGGTCAGCAAAGTGTAATAAATCTAAGCATAAGTTATGTTCTTATCTTACAGCATTAAAGGTGTGCATGCCACATGTTGAACCACCTCGTTACTTTCTTCAGCCTTTGCATGATTCTTCCAACTCCCCAGCTGTTCTCAGTATCTGCTGCTTAAAGGCATCCCAATGGTAAAAAGTTGGAAAGCACCCACCCTTTCAATTCAGACCTTTTCAGGTACACCCTTACCCAGCATCAGCTGTGAATTTTCTGTTGCTCTTGTATATTGCACCACCTCTGGTTTCTTTTCTATTGCTGTACCAGTTTTTCATTGCCATTGTAGAGATTTATGTTATGGCTGGGTCTATATCAGATAATCGAAGTTTCAAAACTTCGAATCTGATATGGTTGACACCATATGATCGAAGTATTGAAACTTTGAATCTTTTAATTGAGATCTCCGTACAGTGCGAAAAGGGAAGATTTCCCTTTTCTGCACTGTAGTCCGATCTCGGTGTTGGTATATTTAAGTAGCGGGGGGGGTGTGGGGGGTGCAGGAGGGCTTGCCCCCCCTGCTTAGAGCATTTAAATGGTTTGTTTTTGTAGGCTGTTGTTTTATTACATTTTCGATGTTTCAAGACTTTGATTATATTGTGTCGACCATATCACATTCGAAGTTTTGAAACTTCGATAAAGTAATATAGACCCGTTATGGCTTGCTTTCCGCTATTGATTCCCCTGCCCCCCCACCTAATTTTCTGCATTGGTTTCATTGTAGGCCTTTCCAAAGCTCTTCTGGCGTGTTTCTCACATCTTCTTCTACGGTGTTAGTTTCATTGGAGTCACCCTTTCCAACACTGCCGGTTATGGCACTGGGATCCTTTCCTTGAGTGGCGTTCAGTCCATGATATATTCTAGGAGACTGAAACTCCCATGTAATTCATTTAATATTCTGAGGGATCAGCTGATTCCACAGTGACTGAAATCCTCTCCAAAGCCCTTAAGAAATGCTTGACTAAGTCGTACTGATACGGCAGTGACCTCTTCATTCTTGTTACTTTACAGTGGTGGCCCATCCCTGAAGAAGCAAATTTTCTTTTAGACAGTTTTGTACTGATGCCTTTTAATTCCCAGTCACCATTAAAGTCAGCTCTTGAGAGTTGCCCAGTGGATCTTTGATTCTTGATGTTACAGGCAAAGCTAGATGACCAAGTTCCAAATTCAAGAACTATCACTTATACCATTTTGGTAGTTGGGCAAAAGATGTCCTGTTGTGCCACTAGCCCGGTGGCCCTGTCTGCACTAAACACACTTTCTCTGAGGTTTGCTCAGAAAGTCAGACTGTGCAAGGGAGTTTAACCCAGGGTGACTTGGTTCGTTCTTCTGTAGCCCTTCTACACAAACCTTAGTGGTTCCTGGTGTTTAAGATGCTGCTGTCTTACTCCTTAAGCTGTTGTCACCCCGATCTCTCTGTTGTGAAGCAAACACCATGGTTATTCCAGTTGTGAATCCTGGCAAGGTAGTTTTCATAATTGTCTTCCTGTAAAAACCTTTAGAGTCCTAGCAAGATGAAAGGACCCATTTTTCCCCATGGTCGGTCGGCAACAGTCTTGAATCTTTCATAGCTGCAGTTCAGGATGCTCTCACTTATCTAATAGACCTTTTTGATTCTGCTTAAGTTATTTTACTGCTAGGGTCTTCACAGCAGTTTTAGCTTCTTTGGTCTGGATTCTCCTTCTGTAGCTTGTGTTAAAGCCATTAAAATCTCTCCCTCAAGAACCTTTCATCTTTGCCTTATTAGAGATCCCATTGCCTCCGCCAGATCTTTTTATGTTGAAACAACTTGCATTTTCTACATCTGAGCCTGCAGCATTATCTGGCATGAAGTGCTTTGGTAGGGTTTGGTGGCTATTACCTTTGCAATGTAAATATCAGAACTCCAGGTGTTTTCTGTTAAATCTCTTTACTTGGTTTCTCACAAAGAAGATTGCCAGGTGCAAATTCTCAACTGGTTTATTAAGTTGCTATTTTTCCCAGACTACACTAATCATGGGGCATCTCTGTATTCAGTGCCCAGATGGTCAGATTTTGCATGGACTGAATTACACATTAAAACAAAATGGGCAGTTGTCTCTTCACAAATATCACCCTTTCCAGATGGTTAGCCATCTGCATTGCCTTTTGCCAAGAGTATCACTGCAGAGCATTACCTGTTTGACCAAATGTTTGCTGTGCTAGGGCAGTAGCCATTTCCACAGCCTTTTTCAGCAGTACCACATTGGATAATAATACTGCAGTGACTGTCTTCCCTGAACACCAAGGCACTCTGTGCAGCCATCATTTCCAGATCTCTCTCAGGATACTGTCATATGGGTTATGTTCCCATTACTGACCACCCAGGAAATTTAACTGTCTTCTAGGTGGTTAATGAAGATGGACCAGTGACTAGATATAGAAACTGCGTAACAGCATTTGAGCTGTAAGGTTAATGTCCTTTTTTTGGTGACACCTTCACCCCTCTGGTCAGTCTTCTCTTCATTTTATGTTCGGCATTCTTGCTGACATCAGAATTGATGAGAGGTTGTGTGTGTTGTGCCATATGGGAATGGAAGGATGAGCCACAATCTGTGAATGCTTTATTGGCTAATAAGTTCCTAGTACTTGTGTAAGTCTTTGTGGGAGTGGATGATCTTCACACAGTTCTATCATTATGGTAAGTACGTAACTTTGAGTTATCTTTGTAAAGTTTTAGATGCATCATTGGACAAGCTAATTGGTAGCAAAGGTATTTTTAATAGAATTAATTGAAACTTCAGTGTCACCTGTGGAGAAAATTCAGAAATAGTTATGGGTTTGGTTGTACTTGCTTTTTGTTGTATTTTTTTTTTTTTTTTTTACCATGTGACTACATTTTTTTTTATAGAGGGGGCATGGCCACCTTACTTAATGAAGGCATAAATAGTAGTAACCAGTAGAAATGGTAAGAAAAATGTTTCCTCTGAATTCAGTTAAACAATGTTAGAAAACACACTGTTACTGAGGAAATTATTTCTTACAGTTTGACATACCTCATGCATTATTCATAACTCGGACTGAATTTACATAGCTAACAATCAGCCAGTGTCCGTTATATCAAGATATGCCTGCGCCTGCAAGAAAAATGGCAATGGATATTGAAAGTTATGCCAAAATTCCACAGGTCAAGATTAAAAGCGTTTAGGTATGTTTGGATGTCACTCTACCAGATTTAATTTTCAACATGTTGAAAGTTTGGAATTTGAGTGTTGCATCAGGTGGTAAACTGAGCAAGAACTATGTAACACATTGTAATTCTGAGATTCTGTTGTGTTCAAGGTCTTAAGAACATTTCACAGCATTTTAAGACTTTATACTGAACATGTTACACTGCCAGAAGCTTGTTACAGAAATTGAACAGGTGACCATTAACTACAAGTAAATGAAGTGAAAGTGTCTGCTATAGTGTTCAAAATTGACAATTGTGTGCAGCTGGAAGTCTTACTTTCATGAGTGTTTGTAGCTGGAAGAATGTCAGGGATTTCCCCCCTTGGGGTGCACTTTTTTTGTCCATTCTTGGCTTTTAGTTGAGTTAATGACTAGTGTAATAAAGGTTGAAAATCTGTTTTCTGTATCCTTCCCATTTTGTGGTCAGTGGTTATTTTGTGGGTACAGTTGCAGTTTCTGTTGTATTTAGGACACTTTTCATGAAGGTTTTAAAATTTTCTCAAAAACTAAATGCATTTGGCCAGTTTCAATTTTATGACTCTGAGTGCATCAGTATGCAACACAGGAAGACTCCAGAAAGTTTGCCATTATAGTCTTAAGCAAAATGGTGATTCTGATGTTGAGTAGCTCATTCCACGTGCTTTAACAAACATTAAACCAAATCACATTGGGTCGCTTATGATTTTATTTATTTTTTGAATGGCTTGCTTTGGTTTGTGCATTTTTGTACAGCTGCTGAGTGCCGCTTTAAGTATTTTGCAAAAATATATTCATTTCGCTGTGATCTTAAAATTACTAAACCAAATCATGGTACTTTGGACATTTAGCAAGTGTCCTTGGTGGCTTTAATTGTTGCATTTTTCATGCTAAGTTGCAGAGTGCTTGCCTTCCTTTTACAGTTGGTTGATTTGACATGCTCTTTAATAAAGCTTGTAGCCAAAAAGAACATAAACATGCAGTGACTGGTTTTGCTTGTTTTATTTTCCAGAACCCAAATTCGCCAAGAAGATCTAAACCAGTGAAACACAAAAACGGTATGTACAGAATTTGTGCTTTTTGTTACAAATTAGCATCCTGTAGCACTTTTTGCAGTTCTTTGTCCTGCTGATCAACAATTCATCTTCCTGACTGTTCCATTTATTCCCCTCCAGTGGTGCAAGGCTTGGCTGAGAAGGGAACAGTATTCAGACCGCCATCCGGGTCAATTTAAGATTTTTCCGTTATGCTGTACTGCCCTGTGCACATGCAGGTATTCTCCCTATGGGCAGCTGTGCTGTGACCTCACTAGGCAGTCCTGCCCTGTCTCCCTGCTGTAAGGGACTGTCGTGCCTGTTTTGTGCCCTTTTCCTTCACTGAGAAAGGTTAAGTGGGTGCCATACTTTCACTTTTGCCTCACCCCCTCCCTAGTGCCTCCAAGGCTGGGACTACTTATTGAACCCAGGTTACCAGGATCATAGTTGGGACAAGGTTGCCAGTGGAACTTGTGCAGTAGACGTTAAAATGACAAATAATTTGGTTGAAGTGCTGACAAAGGAGACATTCAACTGTATGTCATTTAATCTTATCTTCATAGAAAAAGCAAAACTGAAGTCATGGGAAAACATGTATTGTGTAGACTAATGATATTCTGAATAACCGTTTAGTCTAATTTGTATTGACATTAATTCACATACTGGAGGTCTTGTGTAAATCATCATTTTCTGAAAGGAGGCACTGTTAAGGTTGAACTTGTAATGCTTTCATGTTAGAGAAAGGTATTGATCTGAGATTAAGTGAAAGGGAAGTAGGTTGTTGACTGGCAGAACTTAAGCCAGAAGATAGTGGAAATGCATTCCACTGGAGTTGTACAGTGGTCTGCTGCTCATATTGGTACTAAAAAGTAAGGTCAGGTTTTTGACCTCAACTAGGTCAAGAACAGTTAAGGACGTGAGACAGCCTAATGTGCCCTACAAAGTTGGAAAAGGGGATAGCTTGTGATTCTTTTTAAAGTACAGAGTTGCAGAGCTGGGAGGGAGGAATCATTTAGGCTTTGATTTTCTGTTGCATCTGTGTATTGATTAATATTTTAGCTCTGCACTGAAATATATTTTAATGAATATATATTTATCTGCTTTTCCTTCTTGCTTGTTTGAATTGTAATTTATTTTCTAAGATGCTTCTTGATAAAGCACATAAACACTGAGGTGAGGTGAGTATAGATTGAGTAAATTAGCATTTTAAACTAAATATATTGCTTTAGGTACTTAGGCTGAGACCAGTTGTCCAGAGAATACCTTCTATTGGTAGGGTGAGTAGTTGTGCATCATTCCATTGGATGACCCAGCTGCAGTACTTTAAGTTTTGTAGACTACTGCACCCTAGTTTCTCTGCAACTTTTACCTGATTAACTGCCTTTTACATCTTTTTCTTCTAGAGCAGACAGCTTTTCAGCTGGTATGAACCAATTGCACATGTGAAATGGGTGGCTTTACTGATGGCATCTTGACTGTGTCTTCTGCAGTAGTTACAAAATGTTTGCTTGTGAGAGTGACCCTACTAATCTCTCTGCTGTTAGTGACCCTCTTCAGTGAATAAATATATCATGTCTTTGTGGCTCAAACTTGACACCTTTCCTGATGATGTTCTTAGTGTTTCACTGTTGCAATCATTACATTTGGGTAATCTGCTGGCAGGTTGCCCTCAGTCAGCCTGATTAACAAAGTCTTGGTCCTGCGTCGGTTGCTGTCCCTTCTTCCATGATGTCAGGTCGTCGGGGGTATAAAACATACAGCCGACGTCATTACCTCAGTCTTTCTTGCCGTGCAGTACGCAAAGCAGAAGCAATTTGCAAGTGCTGGTCAACCGACTCCTGAAATTTTCATTTTTAAAGTTTCAGAACCGAAGTCTTCAACTTAAAGCTAAGTACCCCGTTGGGAAAACATTTTCTTGCTCCATACCGATGTCAGTAAAAGTTAATAATTGCATTACTTGTGGGAAGCAAATACCTCATAAAGATTTTAATTTGTACTGTATTCCTTGCCTAGGCCCTGACCACGGCGTACCTTGCTGTCGGTTTTGTGCTTTATTTAATCAGCGCACTATCCATCGTCGGTACATTTTTGCCTCTAAATATTTCGGTTCTCGGTTTAATTATCCAGAAATTATGTCGGTTAGCCATCCGACTACCGGAATCCTGAAAAAACGCAAAGAAAACGACAGAGACAGGCCGTTGAGGTCAAAAACTGCTGATGACACTTCTCCTAAGGCAGTCGCCAGTTCCCTGGTACTCAGTGAGGCGCTTCCACAGCCCCTGATACTCGCTACTTCTGATTCGCAGGCCTCTGCTGAGACCCATGCCACGAGATGCTTCACTTTTGGAACCCGCGGATGTCTCTACCTTGGATGAGTCCGGAGCAGTTGTGCAGGCACCGGCTTCTGAGGGGTGTGTTCAGGCCTACAGACTTGCATATTAAACTGACTCCAACTTAAACACTAAGGCCTAAATCTCGATGATGTTCATCGTGTTACACTGCTGCAGTCATTACACTTGGGTTATCCTGCCGTCAGGCGGTCCCGCAGTCGGCCAGAGTTCCAAAGACTTTGTCCGGCGTTGGTTGCTGTCGCTTCTTCACTGAAGTCAGTGCGCCAGGGGTATATAAGATGCATCCAACGCCATTTTCTTCAGTCTTTCTTGCCGTTCGGTGCCCGAAGCAGAAGCAGTTCGCAAGTGCCGGTCGGCCGACTCCTGAGATTTTCGAAGTCGAATTTCAGATCCGAAATCTTCAATAAAGCTAAGTGCCCTGTTGGGGAAACGTTTTTCTTGCCAATGTCAGAAAAAGTTAATAATTGTATTTCTTGTGGGAAGTCATAAGGACTTCCACTCTTACTGTATTCCATGCCTAGGCCCTGATCACAACGTCACTAGTTGTCGGTTTTGTGCTAGATTTAACAAACGCACTATAAAAAGACGTTTTGATTTTGCTTTGCACTACTTTGGCCGAAGGTTCAATTATACTATGCCATCAGATCAACCGACGACCTCATTACCAAAAAACGCAAAGACAAGGATAAAGACAGGCATCTGAGGTCCAAAACAGACGGAACCTCTTCTAGGCCAGTCGCCGGTTCTCAGTGAGGTGCTTTCGCAGCCCCTGACACCCGGTACCTCTGAGCCACAGGCCACTTCCGACTCCCACATGGAGACAACTAGGCCTCTGGAAAATCAAGGTATTGGGCCTACGGAAACTAATACCTCAGATGGGTCTGGAGCCGCTGAGCAGGCATCGGCTTCTGAGGGTGTTTTCAGACCTTCACAACTTACCATTAAAACAACTGCCAAGACAAAGGTACCATTAAAGACAAAGAAACAAGTACAGCATTCTCCTGGACAGTCCTCCATGCCTAAGAAACAGATGCTTAAAATGGCTGAAGACCTCATTACTCTAATCAGGGGTTCCCATCCCCCTCCAGAGAAAGGGCCTAGGCAGGATACAGACTATGATTCCCCTGATCAGGTTTCCATTTCCTCTGATTCCTCTTCAGACCAGGGATGCTCTCTACTCCCCTATGAGGACTCTGATGCTGAAGAATCTATCCCTTCAGCCTCTCCTCCTGAGGATTATTCTTTTGGGGAAACTTTACATACCATGAGGGAGCATTTCCATTGGGAAAGTCAGGATTACTCCAAATCCAAGAAAAGGCTCAGGGATTTCCTCTTACTGCCTCAGCACAGGCCGCTGGCTATTCCGCCTGTGCTAGACATTGTGGATGATGTGTTCTCTGAATCCAGCTTATCTCCTGATTCTTTGCCCCCTGCTCCAGCCAAGCCAGATAGGTATTATAGAGTCCCTGACTCTCACAAGTTTCTTTACAAAAACCCTTCTGCTGATCCAGAAACTATTTCCCAGGGTCCAAAAGGGGTTAAGGCTTCCATTGCAAAAAATCCAGTACCCTCTGACAGAGATTCCAGAGCTTTGGATAGATGGGGGAAGAAAGTATACACTTCTGCAACTTTAGCAGTAAGAGCTTTAAATTGCCAGTTTCACATGCTTAAGTACCAGCAATATTTAATGGCTCAGTTCAGAAGATGCTTGCGAGCTCAGAAGCTCCTAATTGTAAAGAAATGCAGGATTTATTGCGTACAGTTGAACAGGTGGGAAAACATACTCTGCAATGTGGTTTTGATTCTTTAGAGGCCTCTTGTAGAGCCGCAGTTACAGGTTCTGTGATTCGAAGACATGCTTGGTTAAAAGAACAGAGTTTACCTGATCATGTTAAGGCAAAATTATTGGATGCTCCTTTACAGCATGATACCTTGTTTGGTGTTAATGCAGAAGAAGTGTTAAAGAAAATGGAGGATAAAGCTAAATCTATGCAAACAATCAAGGATTTCTTACAGGTACAGCCACCTCGGTTTAGCAGAAATTGGCCAACAAAGAATTGGTCCTTTCCAGTGTCAGACAGGCCACAGAGAGGCAGATACAGATGCCCAAGAGGCAGATCTCAACCCCAAGGCTCAAACAGACGACAGTGGGGCACCTCAACCCCAAAAGGAGGTGAGGACAAGTCTCAACCTTACAGGAAACAGTCGCGATGACTTTCCCCTTTGTACGACAATTTTTGGAAGCCCCCTTAGGGGGAAAACTAGCACTTTTTTCTCAAAACTGGCAAACAATCACCCAAGACAAATGGGTTCTGAATATTGTGTCTCAAGGTTACAGGTTCCACTTTCATACTTTACCAAGGCTAAAAGGAATGCCAGACCTGCCACAAAATCAATGGGCAGAGGCACAAAAACAAATTTCAGCCCTCATGGACATGAGAGCTATTCAGAAAGTACCACAACAGGAACAAGGACAAGGATTTTACTCAAGACTCTTCCTGGTCCCCAGAAAGGACAAGGCCTGGAGGCCCATACTAGACCTTTCAATTCTGAATACTTACGTGGATATTCCAAAATTCAAAATGTTGACATTACACCAGCTTCTACCCATGCTGGGCAAGAAGGCTTGGCTTGTTGCTCTGGACCTCAGAGGCATACCTGCATGTCCCTATCAGACAAAATTGCAGAAGATACCTCAGATTCAAAGCTGGTGCAATGCACTACCAATTCTCTGCACTGCCCTTTGGCTTATCTACTGCACCCAGGGTCTTCACAAAGTGCTTGGCACCAGTAATTGCATTTTGCAGACAAAAAGGAATTCAAATGGACGACTGCCTCATTCAAGCAGAGACAAAGGACATTCTTCTACAGCATCTGGCGTTTGTAAAAAGGTTGCTAATTTCTCTAGGGTACACAGTAAACGAAAAGAAGTCAAAACTCGTGCCCTCGCAACAGATTATATTCCTGGGTGCCAGCTTAAATACAACGGCCCAGATACTTACCTCATGCCAGACAAAACAAGTTCAGCTAACTCAATATTTTCAATTACTGGCAAAAAAGTCCCATCTCCCTGCAAGAAAAATTCTGCTGGCCCTGGGATTCATGGCATCCTGCATACTACTAATACCATATGCCAGACTGCATATGAGGAAATTACATTGGTACCTAAAAAGTGTTTGGACTCAACACACTCACAGTTTAGAAGCAGTAATACCAATGATTCCCTGCCTACAACAGGAGTTTCGATGGTGGGCACAGGCATGTCACCTAAACAAGGGTCAGCCTTTTACCCAACCCACAGCCAGGCAAACTCTAACAACATATGCTTCGGATTACGCCTGGGGAGCACACATGGCAAAAAAATGCATTCAGGGCAAGTGGACCACAGACCAGATGCATCTTCACATCAATCAAAAAGAGATGTTGGCTGTTCAAAATGCTCTAACAGCTTTCAAGGACCTTCTGCATCCAGGACAATTATTACTAAAGAAAGACAACACCACAGTAATGTGGTACATAAACGAGCAAGGGGGCACTCATTCTTATCCCCTATGCAGGCAAGCAATGACCTTGTGGAACACAGCTCTAACGTATCAAGTTCACCTGCAAGCACAATTCCTGCCAGGAAAGAAAAATGCTCTGGCAGACTATCTAAGCAGAAATATCATGGACCCTCACGAATGGAAATTGAATCCACAAATCTTCAGCATGGTAACGCAAAAATGGGGATGCCCAGACATAGATCTTTTTGCCTCCCCACTGAATTGCCAACTACAAAAATTCTGCACAAGGACTTATCACAAACAAGTATGGAAAGTGGATGCTCTTTTGTTCAGCTGGAAAAACCTAAAAGTTTATGCCTTCCCGCCACTGCCTCTTCTTTCAAAGGTACTCCTAAAAGCCAGACAAGAAAAAACACAGATGATCCTGATTGCGCCAGACTGGCCACGCCAGCACTGGTACCCTATCTTAAGGAACTTGGCTGAAGGGCCACCATGGATTTTGCCTCAAATTCCGCACCTTCTGACTCAAAACAATCAGATCCTGCACGGTCAGCACAAAACCCTAAACCTGGTTGCATGGCAGATACATTAGTCAAACAGGGAACACCTCTCTCTAAAGCTGTTATGGATGTCATTTTGGAGGCCAGGAAGCCTAGCACCAGGAAAGCTTACTCAGAAAAATGGAAGAGATTCTGCGCCTGGAACCAGGCTCAAAGCCTTGACCCTCTTGTTCCAAACATTCCTCAGATTTTACAATACTTAACTGAGATGCTGGACAGAGGTCTATCCTTCTCATCAATTAAGATCCACGCCTCTGCCATTTCAGCACATTACAACACGGATCCTCCTTTATTCTCTCATCCCTTGCTAAAGCAGTACCTCAAAGGGGCTAAAAACATAAGACCGCCCCGGAGAGCACCAACAACGACTTGGGACCTCAATTTAGTTTTGGAAAAACTGACCCTACCACCTTTTGAGCCAGCCAATACAGCCAATCTAAAATTTTTATCATGGAAAACAGCTCTACTCCTGGCAGTAACTTCAGCACGAAGAGTCTCAGAGCTACAGGCATTAATGGCAGTGGAACCTTTTATAATTTTTCATCAGGACAGGGTTTCTTTAAGGACAAACCCTACCTTTATGCCAAAGGTGATATCTAGTGTGGCTCTTAACCAAACCATCCATTTGTCAACTTTTTATCCAAACCCCCAGAATAAAGGGGAGAAACTTCTGCATTCTTTGGACATACACAGGCAGCTACGCTTCTACTTGGACAAAACAAAAGCTTTCAGGAAAACTGAGCAACTGTTTGTCGCATATGCTGCAGGATCACAGGGCAAGGCTATCTCAAAGCAGACTATATCCAACTGGATAGGACACTGTATTCATTACTGCTACACACAGCATGGAAAAACAGTCCCAAATACCATTAGGCCACAGTCCACCAGGGCAACAGCCACTTCAACAGCCTTTCTCAGAGGAGTACCGACCAAGGAAATTTTGGAGGCTGCAACTTGGAGTTCAGTGCACACCTTTACCAAGCATTACCACCTGCCTCTTTACTCTAAATCCAGAGCAGGATTTGCGACTGCAGTTCTGCAGGGCCTCATAGCCAATCCTAACTCTTTATAGACCAGCCACCCAACCTTAGCTTTGGGATTCTACCCAAGTGTAATGACTGCAGCAGTGTAACACGATGAACATAGTACAGTTTTGTACCTACCATAAATGTAGATGTTCGAGTGTTCACACTGCTGCAGTCCATCTTTCTCTCCCTCCATCCCCTCTGAACTAGCTGGACTTATCTATACTTTTCTATCCTATACAACCTTTGTGGTGTATTTGCTTGTAACTGAAGGTATTGTTTTTATTTTATATGTATATTTTTTATTAGCAATATGTTTTGCCTACCTATTGGGGGCACCTGACATCTGGGGCAAGAAAAACTGAAGAGAATGGCGTCGGATGCATCTTGTATACCCCTGGCGCACTGACGTCAGGGAAGAAGTGACAGCAACCGACGCCGGACCAAGACTTTGGAACTATGGCCGACTGCGGGACCGCCTGACGGCAGAATAACCCAAGTGTAATGACTGCAGCAGTGTGAACACTCAAACATCTACATTTATGGTAGGTACAAAACTGTACTTTTTTCGTGTTTCACTGTTGCAGTCATTACATTTGGGTAATCTACTGGCAGGTTGCCCTCAGTCGGCCTGAATTCCAATGTCTTGGGTCCTGCATCGGTTGCTGTCTCCTCTTCCATGACGTCAGGTCGTCAGGGGTATAAAGCAAGCAGCCGACGCCATTTTCTTTAGTCTTTCTTGCCGTGCAGTGCCCGAAGCAGAAGCAGTTCACAAGTGCCGGTCGGCCGACTCCTGAAATTTTCTAATTAAAGTTTCAGAACCGAAGTCTTCAATAAAGCTAAGTACCCCGTTGGGGAAACTTTTTTTCTTGCTCCATACCGATGTCAGTAAAATTTAATAATTGCATTACTTGTGGGAAGCAAATAACTCATAAGGATTTCCATTTATACTGTATTCCTTGCCTAGGCCCTGATCATAACGTGTCTAGCTGTCGGTTTTGTGCTAGATTTAACCAATGCACTATTAAGCGTCAGTATATCTTTGCCTCAAAATATTTTGGAAACAGATTTAACTATCCTGAAATGTCATCAGATAGCAATCAGACTACCGGAGTACACAAAAAACGCAAAGAAAAGGACAGAGACAGACCGTCGAGGCCCAAAACCGACAACGAAGCTTCTCCTAAACCAGTCGCCGGTTCGCCGGTACTCAGTGAGGTGCTTTCGCAGCCCATGATACCCGCTACTTTTGAGTCGCAGGCCCCTACCGAGACCCATGTAGAGTCAGGCATGCTGCGAGATTCTCAGTGTTGTCCCCGTGGATTTCTTTTACTCGGATGGGTCCAGAGCCGCTGAGCAGGCACCGGCTTCTGAGGGTGTATTCAGGCCAGTCCTAAGGAATATGTCTCAATTCCCAGCTTGGTACTTGCCTCAAATACCTCACTTACCGTCCCAGCAAAACAATCAGATCCTGCACAATCAGCTCCAAACACTGAACCTGGCAGCATGGCTGATCATGTAGTTATTCAAACAACACCTCTCAGTAAAGCTGTGATGAATGTCAATTTGGAAGCCAGAAGGCCTAGTACTAGAAAGTCTTATGCTGATAAATGGAAGAGATTCTGTGCTTGGAACCAAGCACAAGAAGCTGACACAGCAGAGCCAAATATTCCTCAGATTTTACAATACTTGACTGAGATGCTGGACAAAGGCCTATCTTTTTCATCAATAAAAATCCATGCCTCTGCCATCTCTGCTCATTACAACACAGAGCCACCAATTTTTTCTCATCCTTTACTAAAGCAGTATCTTAGAGGGGCCAAAAATGTAAGGCCTCCCAGAAGATCACCAATTCCTGCATGGGACCTCAATTATGTGTTGGAAAAGCTCACCCTGCCTCCATTTGAACCAGCTGCTACTGCATGTCTAAAGTTGTTATGGAAAACAGCTCTACTCCTGGCAAGTACTTCAGCAAGAAGGGTCTCAGAGCTACAGGCCATCATGGCTGTGGAGCCTTTCATTATATTTTATCCAGACAGATGGTGTCCCTCAGGACAAATCCTTCATTTATGCCTAATGTGGTTTCCAGTGTGGCTCTTAACCAAACTATTCATCTGCCAACTTTTTTATCCAAATCCGCAGAACAAGGGGGAGTGGATTCTGCATTGCCTTGGACGTACACAGACAACTAAGATTCTACTTGAGCAGGACTAAAGCTCTAAGAAGAACCGAGCAGTTACTAGTGACATTTGCTGCAGGATCAGAGGGAAAGGCTATTTCAAAGCAGACTATTTCAAAGTGGATAAGCCACTGCATTCTTTTCTGCTACTTACACCATGGCAAACCAGTGCCCAAGGGCATTAGGTCTCATTCCACCAGGGTTGCAGCTACATCAGCAGCTTTTTTCAGAGGGGTACCAACCAAAGACATTCTAGAGGCTGCTACTTGGAGTTCTGTTCACACTTTTACAAAGCATTATCATTTGCCTCTCTAAGTCTAGGGCAGGCTTTGCCACTGCAGTTCTGCAGGGCCTTATAGCCTCCCTTAATGCAGTTTAGCTCCAGCCTCCCATCCGTAGCTTTGAGATTCTACCCAAATGTAATGACTGCAACAGTGAAACATGAAGAACATAGTACAGTTGTGTACACTTACCGTAAATGTAGATGTTAGAGTGTATTCACTGTTGCAGTCCAGTTTATCCGTCTGCCATCCCTCTTTTATTCTGGAGTTTCTCTTTCCTTCACTATCTTTTACAACCTTTGTGGTGTATTTGCTTGTAGATGAAGGTAAAGTTTGTATTGTTGCATGTGTATATAGCTTATATATATATTTTTCTACCCATTTGGGGGGCACCTGACATCTGGGGCAAGAAAAACTAAAGAAAATGGCGTTGGCTGCTTGTTTTATACCCCTGACAACCTGACGTCATGGAAGAGGAGACAGCAACTGACGCAGGACCCAAGACTTTGGAATTCAGTTCGACTGAGGGCAACCTGCTAGCAGATTACCCAAATATAATGACTGCAACAGTGAATACACTTGAACATCTGCATTTATGGTAAGTGTACACAATTGTACTATCTATATCCAAAAAACCGACGCCCAGGCCCCTATGCCTAATAAACAAATGATCAAAATGGCTGAAGATCTAATTACTCTAATCAGGGATAGTCAACCCCCCCCCCTTCTAAGAGGCCTAGGGCTGCGCTTGACTATGAATCTTCTGAACAGGACTCTGTTTCTTCTGACTCTTCTAATGACCTGGATTTGTCCATACCTACTTATGAGGATTCTGTTGCAAAGGATTCCATTCCCTCTGCTTCCCTCTCCTGAAGATTTTTCTTTTGGGGATACCTTACATACCTTAAGGGAGCATTTCCTCTGGGGAAAGTCAGGAATTTTCTGAATCCAAAAAGAGACTTGGGGATTTCCTCCTCCTTCCTCAGCATAGGCCTTTGGCTCTACCTCCTGTACTAGACATTGTTGATGTGTTTTCGGAATCCAGTATGGCCCCTGATTCCCTGCCTTCAGCCCCTAGTAAACCAGACAAGTACTACAGGGTTCCTGTGTCCCACAAGTTCCTTTTCAAAAATCCTGTTGCGGACCCAGAAACCATTTCTCAGGGGCCCAAGGGCATTAAGGCTTCTATTGCTAAAAATCCTACCCCTTCTGAGAGAGACTCCAGGGCACTGGATAGATGTGGTAAAAAGGGATATACTTCTGCAACCTTGACAATCAGGGCTTTAAATTGTCAATCTCATATCCTAAAATATCAACAGCATATCATGGTATTGCTTAAATAGAAAATTATGTTGATTTGTGACTGTGGAAAATAAAGATTTACAGGATTTATTGCATTCAGCTGAACAAGTTGGAAAACATACTTTGCAATGTGGTTTTGATTCTTTAGAGGCCTCTTGCAGGGCTGCTGTTACTTGGTCTGTGCTTAGAAGGCATGCTTGGCTTAAGGAGCAATCTCTGCCTGATCATGTTAAAGCAAAATTGTTGGATGCTCCTTTACATCAGGACTGTCTGTTTGGCAATAAGGCTGAAGAAGTTCTAAAAAAGATGGAAGATAAAGCTAAATCTATGCAAACTGTGAAAGATTTCTTACAAGTGCAACCTCCAAGATTTAGTAAGCACTGGCCTACTAACAACTGGTCCTTTCCAGCTTCTTCCAGATCCACTCAAGCCAAACCCAGACACACCAAAAGCACCAGGTGTCAATCCCAAGGGACTCTCAGAACTAAGCAATGGGATGCCTCCACTTCCAAAACTGGAAATAACAAGACACCCCCCCCTATGGTAAACAGTCTCAATGACTTTCCTTTAAAATTACCAAGCACATACCTTTCAGCCGCCCCTTTGGGGGGATAAATTGCTCTTCATGCAAAAAACTGCCAACTCATAACCCAGGACAAATGGGTTTTAAAGATAGTGTCCCAGGGATACAAATTTCATTTCCACATGTTGCCAACTCCAAACAGGTGGCCAGACCTGCCCCCAAATCAGTGGGCAGAGGCTCAGAAACAAGTACTTTCCCTCCTAAACATGGGGGCTATTCAGCTAGTACCAGAAAAGGAAAAGGGACGAGGTTTCTATTCCAGACTTTTCCTGGTACCCAGAAAAGACAAATCATGGCGTCCAATTCTGGACCTGTCTATTCTAAACACCTTTCTGGACATTCCAAAATTCAAGATGCTGATTCTTTACCAGTTACTTCATATGCTAGGCAAGGATGCCTGGTTGGCAACTCTAGATTTAAAAGAAGCTTACCTGCATATCCCCATCATGGAATCTTGCAGAAGATACCTATGCTTCAAAGCAGCCTACTTGCATCATCAGTTCTCTGCTCTGCCCTTTGGCTTGTCTACTGCACCCAGGGTATTCACAAAGTGCCGGGCTCCAGTAATTGCATTTTGCTGGCAAAGAAATATTCAAATATACCCATACCTGGACGATTGTCTAATTTAGGCAGAAAGCAAGGCCATACTTATAAAACATCTGGCGTTTGTAAAAAGAGTTCTAACTTGTCTAAGGTACACCATAAACGAAAAGAAATCACAACTGGTCCCCCCTCAACAAATTACATTCCTGGGTGCAAGCTTGAATACAACTGCCCAGATGGCTTTCCTCATGCCAGAAAAGCAAATTCATTTGGTGACTTACTTCAAACAGGTAGCCACAAAAAACCTGCTATCTGCAAGACTGCAAGCCTTGGGGTTCATGGCCTCCTGCATTCTTCTAATTCTATATGCAAGACTGCTTATGAGGAAACTTCAGTGGTACTTAAAAAGTTTATGGAGTCAGCATTGTCACAGCCTGGAAACAATGATTCCTATCATACCTTGCCTATGCCTAGAGTTCGTATGGTGGGCAGAGGCCTGCCACCAAAACAAGGGACTGCCATCAAAAAAAGGGACTGCCATTCGCACCACCCCCTGCCGCCCAAACCCTAACTACAGATGCATCAGACTATGCATGGGGGGCTCATTTGGCAGGGAAGTGCATTCAGGGCAAATGGAGCCCAATTCAAATGCACCTACTTATCAGTCAAAAAGAAATGCTAGCTGTACAGAATGCTCTGACAGCCTTCAAGGACTACCTTCATCTAGGACAACTAATGCTAAAGACAGAGAACACCGCGGTTATGTGGTACATAAACAAGCAGGGGGGGTACACATTCCTACCCCTCTGCAGACTAGCCATGGCATTGTGGAACACGGCCTTGAGCTACCAAGTACAACTACAAGCTCAGTTCCTGCCAGGAAAGCTGAATACTCTGGCAGACGAATTAAGCAGAAATCTCATGGACCCACACAAATGCAAACTGGAACCACAGATTTTTAACATGTTGACAAGCAAATGGGGGAGCCCAAACATAGATCTATTTGCCTCCCTCCAGAACTACCAGTTGGACAGGGTTTTGCACAAGAACTCCTCACAAAAAAGGCTGGAAAGTGTATGCTCTGTCCTTCAGCTGGAAAAACCTGTCAGTCTATGCCTTTCCCCCTTTGCCTCTGCTCTACAAAGTTCTGCTAAAAGTTAAACAGGACAAACCAAAAATTATTTTGATTGCCACAGACTGGCCACGCCAACACTGGTATCCGCTCCTGCGCAGTGTGTCACAAATATCCCCATGGCACCTGCATCAGACACCTACCTTACTGTCTCAGCAGGAGAACCAGATTCTGCACCCTCAGCTCCCTACATTGAACCTTGCAGCTTGGCTAATCACTTAAATTCACCCTTAGCATCCGTCAGCAAACCTGTGATGGATGTTATCTTGGAGGCGAGACCTAGTACTAGAAAATGTTATGTTGACAAATGGAAAAGATTCTGTGCTTGGAATCATTCTGAAGGAATGAACACAGCAGCGCCCAATTTACCACAGATTTTACAATATTTAACTGAGATGCTTCACAAGGGCCTGTCTTTTTCCTCCAGTAAAATCCATGCCTCAGCCATTTCAGCTCATTACAACACAGAACCCTCCCCTCTTCTCTCATCTTCTGCTCAAGCAGTACGTCAGAGGGGCCAAGAACTTGAGACCACCCCAGAGAGCTTCAACCCCTGCCTGGGACCTTAACTTTGTATTGGAGAAACTCACTCTGCCTCCTTTCTAGCTAGCTGCTACTGCAGACTTAAATTTTCTTTCTTGGAAAACAGCCTTCCTTCTGGCAATTACTTCAGCTAGAAGAATATCTGAGTTACAGGCCCTTATGGCAGTGGAGCCTATCATCATTTTTCATGCGGACAGGGTGTCACTCAGGACCAATCCATCCTTCATGCCCAAGGTGGTATCCAGTGTGGCTCTTAATCAGTCCATTCATTTGCCAACTTTCTTTCCCAATCCACAAACCAAAGGGGAACGGATTCTGCATTCATTGGATGTGCACAGACAACAGATATTCTACTTGGACAGAACTAAAGCTCAAAGAAAATCTGAACAAGTGCTGGTAGCATTTGCTGCAGGGGCAGAGGGAAAGGCTATTTCAAAACAAACCATTTCTAAGTGGATAAGCCATTGCATTCATTTCTGCTACAAGCATCATGGAAAGCCTATCCCCCAGGGGATCAGATCTCATTCCACTAGGGCTGCATCTACTTCTACAGCCTTTCTCAGAGGTGTTCCTACCAGGGATATTCTAGAAGCTGCTACCTAGAGTTCAGTTCATACTTTCACCAAGCATTATCATTTACCAAGCTTCTCTAAATCCAGAGCTGGCTTTGCCACTTCTGTCTTGCAGGGCCTTATAGCTGGTCGTAATGCTGTATAAATCCATCCTCCCAACCATGGCTTTGGGAATCTACCCAAATGTAATGACTGCAACGGTGAAACCCGAAGAATATAGTAGTACAATTGTGTACACTTACCATAAATGTAGATGTTCGAGTGTATTCACTGTTGCAGTCCTGGTTACCCTCCCTCCAGCCCCCTGTTTTTTTCTCTGACTACACCTCTACTTTCTGTTCCTTTGCTTAAAAGCCTTTTTGGTGTATTTGCTTTTGATTAGAGGTATATCGCTGTAATTTAAGAATATATTTTGCTCCCCTTTCAGGGGGCACCTGACATCTGAGGCAAGAAAAACTGAGGTAATGACGTCGGCTGCATGTTTTATACCCGTGATGACCTGACGTCATGGAAGAAGGAACAGCAACCAACGCAGGACCCAAGACTTTGTTAATCAGGCCGACTGAGGGCAACCTGCCAGCAGATTACCCAAATGTAATGACTGCAACAGTGATTACACTTTGACATCTACATTTATGCTAAGGTTACACAACTGTACTTTCTTCGTGTTTCACTGTTGCAGTTATCACACTTGGGTTATCTGCCTGCAGGTAGCCCTCAGTCGGCCCGAATCCCAGAGTCTTGGGATTTCTGCGTCGGATGCCGTTGCCTCTTCCATGACATCGGGTCGTCAGGGGTATAAAACATGCAGCTGACGCCATTACACCAGACTTTGTTTCCAAGGAGCCCGAAGCAGTTCGCAAGTGCTGGGTCAGCCGCTACCTGAAATTTTCATTTTTCGAGTTTCAGACCTGAAGTCTTCTAAAGCGAAGTATCCCATTGGGGATTCGTTTTTCTTGCTCTAACCGATGTCAGAAAAAATTAACAATTGTCTTGCCTGTGGAAAACAAATACCTCACAGAGATTTTCATTCTTACTGCATCACCTGTTTAGGCAAAAACCACGGCGTCCCTCGCTGTCAGTTTTGTGCCTTGTTTAACGCCTGAACCATTCGGCGTCTGACTATTTTTGTAGCTAAATTCTTTCGCTCTCGTTCTCCGTATTCCGAAATGGCTTCGGTAAGCCATCCGACTACCGATCTTCTGAGAAAGTGCAAAGACAGAGACAGACCGCTTAGGTCAAAAACTGCAGATGACACTTCCGTTAAGCTAGTTGCCAGTCTGCCGGTACTCAAGTGAGGCGCCTTTGCAGCCCCTGATGTCCACTTCTACAGATTTGCAGACCTCTGCTGAGACCCATTTGGAATCCGGTATGCCACGAGATTCTTCGACTATGGAACCTGTGGATTTCTCTACCTTGGATGGGTCCGGAGCCGTTGTGCAGGCACCGGCTTCTGAGGGTGTATTCCGACCTACCGATATTCATATTAAACCAACTTCATTTTCAGCTATAACTACCGAGATGTTCATCGTGCATACAGCTTCAGTAATCACAGATGGGTTTTCTGCCGTCAGGCAGTCCCTCGGTCGGCCGAATTCCAAAGTCTTGGTCCGGCGTCGGTTGTCGTCGCTTTCTCTTCTGACGTCAGTGAGGCCAGAGTATATAAGACACAGCCGACGCCATGTTCTTCAGTCTTTTTTGCCGCGCGGTGCCCGAAGCAGAAGCAGTTCGCAAGTGCCGGTCGGCCAGCTCCTGAATTACGAAAATTTTGGAAACCGAAGTCTTCATTAAAGCTAAGTACCCCATTGGGGAAACTTTTCTTGCCTCAGACCGATGTCAGAAAAAGTTAATTGTATTTCTTGTGGGAAGCAAATACCGCATAAGGATTTTCATTCCCTCTGCATACCTTGTTTGGGACCAGACCACGACGTCTCGGGCTGTCGCTTTTGCGCTACCTTCAATAAACGCACTATTAAGCATCGGGCGGAGTTCGCCCAACACTACTTTGGTAAAGCTTTTGATTATAAAATGTCGTCGGACACTCCGACTACCGTTTTGTCCAAAAAACGCAAGGAAAAGGACCGACACGCGAGGCCCGCGGTCCCCGCCGACACCACTCCAAAACAGGCTACACGTGGTCCGGTTCTCAGCGAGACGCCTTTGCAGTCCCTGACTACCGACGACACTCCTTTGGCGGTGTCCTCTGTACCCAAGACCGCTGGGACCTCGGCCCTTTCCCAGACTACAACCGAAGCCTTTGCTAATGTTGAGCCTACCAATGTGGACAGGTCCACCTCCACCCATGGTGTATTTAGGCCCTCACCTTCTTTTTCAATTAAGGCCTTTACAAAATCCAGAGCAGCCAGGCATCCCATGAGGCCTGTTGCACAGGGCCCATCTCCGGGTCCCATGCCTAAAAAACAGATGCTTAAAATGGCTGAGGATTTAATTACTCTTATCAGAGGTTCTCAACCCCCTCCAGACGAGAGACCCAGAGTGGAGGAAGATTCTTCCTCTTCTGATCAGGGATCCATTTTATCAGAACATTCTGATGCAGAGGAACACTCTTACTCTCCTTTTGAGGATTCGGATGCAGAACAGTCCATTCCTTCTGTATCCCCTCCTGAGGATTTTTCCTTTGGGGAAACCTTGCACACCTTGAGGGAACACTTCCATTGGGAAGGCCAAGACTTTTCAGATTCCAAGAAAAGACTTAGGGAATTTCTTTTGTTACCTCAACACAGACCTCTGGCTATACCCCCTGTTTTGGACATGCTGGATGTCTATTCGTAGGCTTGCCTTAACCCGGATTCTCTGCCTCCTGCACCAGTCAAACCTGATAGGTATTACAGAGTACCCAGCTCTCACCAATTTCTCTTCAAAAGCCATAATGCTGACCCTGAAACCATTTCTCAAGGCCCCAAGGGATTGAAGGCCTCCACTGCCAAGAATCCACTTCCTGCAGAAAGGGAATCAAGATCTTTAGAAAGGTGGGGTAAAAAGGTATATACCTCGGCCACCCTAGCCATGAGGGCCTTAAATTGTCAGTTTCATATGATTAAATATCAACAGTACCTGTTATCACAATTAAGGAACAAAATGTCTCAACCTGAACAACCAGATTTAAAGGAGTTACAGGATATGATGCATAGTGCAGAGCAAGTGGGTAAACACACTTTACAATGTGGTTATGATGCCTTAGAGGCTTCAAGTAGAGCGGCTGCTACGGGATCAGTCATTTGCAGACATGCTAGGCTTAGAGAACAAAACTTGCCTGATCATGTGAAAGCTAAACTTCTAGATGCTCCTTTACAAAAGGATGTGCTGTTTGGTACTAATGCTGAGGAGATATTACGGAAAATGGAAGAAAAAGCCAAATCCATGCAAACTGTCAAAACCTTTTTCCAGGTCCAACCACCACGTTTTAGCAGAAATTGGCCTTCAAAGAACTGGTCCTTTCCAGCCACTGACAAGCCCCAAAGAGGTAGATACAGACGCACAAGGGGCAGAGGGCAATCACAAGGATCATATAGAGGACGACAATGGCAAACTTCAGCACCAAGAGGTGGCGAGGACAGTGCACAACAATACAGGAAGCAAACCCAATGACTCCCTCATTTCCATGCCAAGCACGTCTCAGCTGGCAGCACCTTTGGGAGGAAAGCTAGCATTATTTGCAAACAATTGGCATATTGTCACAACAGACAAATGGATCCTGGACATTATAAACAGAGGCTACAAATTTCATTTCCACACTCTTCCAAAAATGAGAGGCATGCCAAACCTGCCACAGAATCAAAGGGCAGAGGCACAACTACAAATTTCAAAGCTCTTAAACATGAGAGCTATTCAAGAGGTGCCTTCTCACGAACAAGGTCAAGGTGTTTATTCGAGGCTTTTTCTGGTACCAAGGAAAGGAACCGACTGGAGACCCATTTTGGACTTATCCATCCTTAACACATTTCTACTGCACAAAATTCAAGATGCTCACATTACAGCAACTTCTTCCCATGCTGGGCAAGGAGTTTTGGCTGGTAACATTGGACCTCAAGGAGGCATACCTGCATGTCCCAGTCAGACAAAGCTGCAGAAGATACCTCAGATTTCTTGCAGGTTCAATCCACTATCAATTCTCTGCATTGCCCTTTGGCTTATCTACTGCGCCCAGAGTATTCACAAAGTGCCTGGAATCAGTGATTGCCTACTGCAGACTTCAAGGGATACAAATTTACCCTTATTTGGACGACTGCCTGATCCAAGCGGACAGCAAGCACATACTTCTGGAACATCTGACATATGTGACACAGCTATTGCATGCCCTGGGATACACAATCAACAAAGAGAAATCAAGGCTAACACCATCTCAGAAAATAACCTTCCTGGGTGCCAACTTGGACACACACCCAGATGGCCTATCTTATGCCAGAAAAACAAGGGCAACTATCTCAGTACTTCAAAATACTAGCAAAAAGTACCAGGCTTACTGCAAGGAAAATCCTGCAGGCTCTGGGATTCATGGCATCTTGCATTCTTTTAATCCCATGTGCAAAGCTGCATATGAGGAAACTTCAATGGTACCTAAAAAACCTATGGTCTCAACACAGTCACAGTTTGGAAACAATACTACCAATAATCCCATGTTTGCAAAAGGAATTTCTATGGTGGGCCCAAGCATGTCAAGCAAACACAGGCCTCCCATTCTGCAAGCCTCAAACAGAGCAAGTTATCACAACAGACGCCTCAGATTACGCTTGGGGGGCGCACATAACAGACAGGTGCATCCAGGGCAAATGGTCCCAAAAAGAAAAGCACCTCCACATCAATCAAAAAGAAATGCTAGCAGTAATAAATGCAATTACAGCTTTCAAGGACTTCCTGCATCCAGGACAATTACTGATAAGAACAGACAACACCACAGTAATGTGGTACATAAACAAACAAGGAGGAACACATTCATACCCCTTGTGCAGACTAGCCATGACCCTTTAGAACTTGGCTCTGGAATGGCAAATCGAACTTCAAGCACAGTACCTGCCAGGATTGGAAAACACACTGGCAGACAAATTAAGCAGAAATATGATAGATCCACATGAATGGAAGTTACATCCGCAGGTGTTTGCAGAAATAACCCAAGTGTGCGGGAGGCCAGACATAGATCTTTTTGCCTCCCACAGGAATCATCAATTGGAAAAGTTTTGTTCGAGGACCTTTCATCCAAAGGCCTGGAGAGTGGACGCCCTTTCATTCAGTTGGGCAGCATGGACAGTTTATGCATTCCCACCTCTGCCTCTTCTGCCCAAGGTACTTTTGAAAGCAAGAGCAGACAGACCGAAGATGATACTGATTGCTCCAGATTGGCCAAGGCAACACTGGTACCCATTGCTGAGGAGCCTAACACATACTCCTCCCTGGTCCCTGCCTCTAATGCCACTTCTGCTGACTCAGCACAGTTACAAAACTCTCCACAGTCAGCTGAAAACACTCAATCTCGCTGCATGGAAAATTCCCTAACACCACAACAGACCCTACTCTCCAAGAAGGTGCAGGATGTCATTTTGGAGGCCAGAAGACCATCAACTAGAAAAGCTTACTCCGCAAAATGGAAGCGGTTTTGTTCTTGGAATGCGAAAAAAGGCCAGGACCCTAGAAAACTGAACTTGCCTCAGGTATTACAATATCTAGCTGAGCTGCTGAACAGTGGACTTTCATTTTCTTCCATAAAAATCCATGCCTCAGCTATTTCTGCAGAATACAACACGGATCCTCCTTTATTTTCTCACCCACTCTTACGACAGTTCCTCAGAGGGGCTAAGAATTTTAGACCACCAAGGAAACAACCAATACCAGCCTGGGATCTTAATTACATACTAGAAAAATTAACATTGCCTCCTTTTGAACCAGCTGCCTCAACAGATTTGCAATATTTGTCCTGGAAAACTGCCTTCCTTCTAGCTATCACTTCAGCTCGTAGAGTTTCGGAATTACAGGCCCTCATGGCGGTGCAGCCCTTTCTCATTTTCCATCAGGACAGGGTCTCCCTTCGTACCAACCCATCATTTATGCCTAAAGTGGTATCTAGGGTAGCTTTAAATCAAGCCATACACCTTCCTACCTTTTACCCCAATCCTCAAAACAAAGGGGAAAGGCTGCTACATTCCTTAGACATCCATAGGCAGCTACGTTACTATTTGGACAGAACAAGGTCCTTCAGGAAATCAGAACAACTCTTTGTGTCCTATGCTGTAGGGGCTCAAGGGAAGCCAGTTTCCAAGCAGACTATTTGAAAGTGGATAGGCCACTGCATACGGTTTTGTTATTCCTATCATGGGAAATCTGTTCCTACAGGTATCAGATCACACTCCATCAGAGCCACAGCTACCTCTACAGCCTTCCTCAGAGGAGTTCCTACCAAAGATATTCTGGAGGCAGCCACTTGGAGTTCTGTACATACCTTCACAAAACACTACCACCTGCCTTTATATTCCAGAACAAGAGCAGGCTTTGCCACTGCTGTTTTGCAGGGCATTCTGGCTCAACCCAGTTCCTCCTAGTACCTACCTCCCTGTGCGTAGCTTTGGGATTCTACCCATCTGTGATTACTGCAGCTGTATGCACGATGAACATAGTACAGTTTTGTACCTACCATAAATGTAGATGTTCGAGTGCTAATACAGCTGCAGTACAGGTTTCCCTCCCTCCTTCCCCACTTGGTAAAGGCATGGGGCCTAACAACCTCTTCATACAGCCTGACTGGGTTATCCTTCTAAGGTTTATTTGCTTGCAACCACTGTTTTTGGATTATATTGCATTACATGTATACGCATATAAGCATAATTTATGTATTGCCTTCTTTCGGGGGGCACCTGACATCTGGGGCAAGAAAGACAGAAGAACATGGCGTCGGCTGTGTCTTATATACTCTGGCCTCACTGACGTCAGAAGAGAAAGCGACGACAACCGACGCTGGACCAAGACCTTGGAATTCGGCCGACCGAGGGACCGCCTGACGGCAGAAAACCCATCTGTGATTACTGCAGCTGTATTAGCACTCGAACATCTACATTTATGGTAGGTACAAAACTGTACTTTTCTCAGGCCTAGAGTTCGCACTACTCCTAGAAAACCGATGTCCAAAGCGCATGCTCAAGCTCCCATGCCACAAAAACAAATGCCTTCCCCTGCTAAAAGACAAAAAATTGAATTTCCTTCTGATTCTACATACCAGGAGTCTGATGACTCTGACCCTTCTGATTACCAGGACATGAGGATTCAGATGCAGAGGAATCCATTCCCTCTGCCTCCCCTCCAGGGGATTTTTCTTTTGGTGAAACTGTGCGTACCTTAAGAGAGCATTTCTGCTGGGAATACCAGGACTATCCTCAGTCCAAAAAGAGACTCAGGGAATTTTTAGATTTTCCTCAGCACAGGCCTCTAGCTGTACCCCCTGTCCTGGATATTGTAGATGATGTCTTCTTGGAGTCCAGTCTTACTTCTCATACCTTACCACCAGCTCCTAGAAAACCTGACGGGTACTACAGAGTAGTAGTAGTAGGAATTCACTTTTTTTTCACTGAAGCAGGCATTTGCCGAAACCGGTTTGAATTTGGATTACTTTGGATATTTGGACATTATTATGCCCTTCCTGAATTGACTATAATACTTACAATAAAGTATTGGACTACCTATGCTGGCCTCCATTGTTTTCTATGTTTCAGTTTGGCCGAGCATGCTGTACGAGCGAGGCGTGTTGTTTTGGGGCACTACAGAGTACCTGACTCTCACAAATTTCTCTTTTAGAATCCTACTTTGGATCCAGAGACCATTTCCCAGGGACTTAAAGGCATTAAGGCTACTACAGCCAAAAACCCTACCCCTTCAGACAGGGATTCGAGAGCTTTAGACAGATGGGGTATGAAGGTATATACCTCTGCAACTCTTGCCATCAGGGCTTTGAATTGCCATTTTCACATGTTGAAGTACCAGCAGCATATTATGGAACTAATTAAACAAAAAATGGTGTTACTTCCAGATTGTGCAGAAAATAAAGATTTAAAAGAGTCAATGCATTCTGCAAACAAGTTAGTAAACATACTTTGCAATGTGGGTTTGATGGCTTAGAAGCATCTTGCAGGGCTGCTGTCACTGTGTCTGTACTGAGAAGGCATGCTTGGCTAAAGGAACAAGTCTTGCCTGACTATGTCAAAGCAAAATTACTAGATTCTCCATTAAACCAGGAGTGTTTGTTTGGCACAAAACCAGAAGTTCTTAAAAAGATGGAAGAAAAAGCTAAATCTATGCAAACCGTCAAAGATTTCTTACAGGTGCAACCACCTAGATTCAATAGGCATTGGCCTTCAAAAAACTGGTCCTTTCCAGTCCCTCTCAGGCCTTCATAATCCAAACCCAGGGGAAAGAGACCACCAACACTACGGTCTCAGGGTATGCAGAGATCTAAATAATGGAGCATTTCCACCTCTAAACCAGGGAGTGGTAAGCCACCCCATTATGCAAAAAGTTCACAATGACTTTCCAATTATCCTTCCCAGCCATGCCCAACTACTTGTGCTCCTAGGAGGAAAACTTGCCATTCATGCAAAAAACTGGATGTCCATTACTCAGGACCGATGGGTTCTAAACATTGTATCCCAGGGATACGGATTCTACTTCCACTCACTGCCATCCCCAAGTGGGTTGCCAGACCTTCCTCCAAACCAGTGGGCAGAGGCTCAAAAGCAAGTACTTTCCCTTCTCCTTATCAGGGCTATTCAACCTGTTGCAGTAGAACAAAGGGGACAGGGTTTCTACTCCAGACTGTTCCTGGTGCCCAGAAAAGACAGCTCTTGGCGCCCTATCTTGGATCCACCAATTCCTAACACCTTTCTGGTGGTCCCAAAATTCAAAATGCTTACACTGCAACAGCTTCTTCCTATGCTAGCCAAGGATGCCTGGTTAGTCACCCTAGACTTAAAAGCAACTTATTTGCACATCCCTATAAGGGAGTCTTGCTGGAAATATCTACGTTTCAGGGCAGGCTCTATGCACTTTCAGTTCTCTGCACTTCCCTTTGGCTTATCTACTGCGCCAGGAGTATTCACAAAATGCCTGGCTCTATCCATTGCATACTCCAGGCAGAGAAATTTTCAAATCTACCCATACTTGGACGATTGCCTGATTCAGGTGGACAGTCAGGGATTGCTACTTCAGCGCCTGGCATTTGTTAAAAGACTTCTAACTTCACTGGGATACACCATCAACAAAAAGAAATCGCAACTGGTGCCCAGCCAACAAATTGTATTCCTGGGAGCAGACTTGAACACACTTTCCCAGATGGCATTTCTCACTCCAGAAAAGCAGATCCATTTGACAAACTGTGTCAAATTAATGGCCACCAAAACCCAGCTATCTGCAAGGAAAATACTGCAAGCCCTAGGGTTCATGGCCTCATGCATTCTGTTAATTCCATATGCAAGACTGCATATGAGGAAACCTCAGTGGTACTTAAGTCTCTGGTGTCAACATTCTCAGGACCTGGAAACAGTGATTCCTATCATACCGTGCCTAAGGGCAGAGCTCCTTTGGTGGGCAGAAGCATGCAACCACAACAAAAAACTTCCTTTCACTCAACCCCTCGCAGCCCAAACCCTGACAACAGACGCATCAGACTATGCATGGGGGGCTCACATGGCAGGCAAATGCATTCAAGGCAAATGGAGCCCAAAACAAATTTCCCTGCATATTAATCAAAAAGAGATGCCAGCTGTACAGAATGCTCTGACCACCTTCAAATACCTTATCTTTTCCAGGACAGCTCCTGGTAAAGAGAGACAACACCACAGTTATATGATAGATAAACAAGCAGGGTGGAACTCATTCTTATCCACTCTGCAGGTTAGCCATGGCTCTGTGGAACACAGCCTTGAGCATCCAAGTGCACCTACAAGCTCAATTCCTGCCAGGCAAGCAAAATTCATTGGCAGACAACTTAAGCAGAAATCTACTGGACCCTCACGAGTGGAAACTAGATCCCAACACATTCAAACTTCTAACCCAGAGGTTGAAAACACCAGAGGTGGACCCTTTTACCTTCCCCCAAAACCAGCAACTGAGCAAATTTTGCACCAGGAACCCTCACAGCAGAGCCTGGAAGGTGGATGCCCTTTCCTTTTCATGGGAAAATCAATTTATGCCTTCCCCTGTATGCCGCTCCTCTCAAAAGTACTAGTCAAGATCAAACAGGACAGGCCAAGGGCAATACTTATTGCACCAGACTGGCCACGCCAGCACTGGTACCCACTCCTACACAGTCTGACAGGAGTGCCACCCTGGCACCTACATCAGACACCTTCCCTGCTGTCTCAGCAGGAGGGACAGATTTTGCATCTGCTGCTGCAAACCCTAAACCTTGCAGCCTGGCTTATCCCCTGAATACCCCACCAGCATCCTTCAGCAAACAGGTGCTGGACATTATCCTTGAGGCCAGAAGGCCTAGTACGAGGAAATCTTATGCTGCAAAGTGGAAAAGATATTGTTCTTGGAGTCAGTCTCAAGGAAAAGACACAGCTGTGCCCACCTTACCTCATATCCTTGATTACCTAGCAGAGCTGCTCCACAGAGGCCTGTCCTTCTCATCCATTAAGATTCATGCCTCTGCCATCTCAGCTCATTATAACACTGAGCCACCCCTCTTTTCTCACCCTCTCATCAAACAGTTCCCGAGAGGCGCTAACAATTTAAGACCCCCTAAGAGAGCTCCCACCCCGGCCTGGGACCTTATTTTTGTACTAGAGAAGCTCTCACTTTCCCCTTTTGAACCTGCTGCTTCAGCAGAGTTAAGATTCCTCTCTTGGAAAACAGCCTTACTTCTAACTATTACTTCAGCAAAAAGAGTGTCCGAGTTACAGGCACTAATGGCGGTGGAGCCCTTCATTATTTTCCATGCTGACAAGGTTTTCCTCAGGACTTAACCCTTCCATTATGCCCAAGGTGGTATCCAGTGTGGCTTTAAGCCATTCCAAACATTTGCCAACCCTTTTCCCTAATCCTCAGAATAAAGGGGAAAGGAACCTTTACTCCTTGGACGTGCACAGACAGCTCAGGTTCTACCTTGATAGGACTAAGCCTTTCAGAAAATTTGACCAGCTGCTGGTCACCTTTGCTACAGGGGCAGAGGGCAAGGCCATTTCGAAGCAAACCATTTCCAAATGGATAGCACACTGCATCCATTTCTGCTACAAGCACCATGGAAAGCCTATCCCTCTGGGGATCAGAACTCATTCAACTAGAGCTACTTCAACCTCTACAGCATTTCTCAGGGGAGTCCCTACCAGGGACATCCTGGAAGCTGCAACCTGGAGCTCTGCACACACCTTCATCAAGCATTACCACTTACCTATTTTTTCTAAATCCAGAGCTGGATTTGCTATAGCAGTCTTACAAGGCCTGCTAGCCAGCCCAAGCACTTCTTGACTGCCTCCACCCTTCCTCAGCTTTGGGAATCAACCCGTGTGTTATGACTGCAACAGTGAAACACGAAGAACATAGTACAGTTGTGTACACTTAACATAAATGTAGATGTTCAAGTGTATTCACTGTTTCAGTCCTGGTTTCCCTCTCTCCAGCCCCGTGCATTTCTGCATCCTTTCTGCCTGTCCTCTTTATGGCCATCTTTTATGGCAGGGGTATTTACTTTTTACTGGAGGTGTTCCACACCATGTAATAGCTTCCTATTTTGGGGGCTCCTGACATCTAGGACAAGCAAAACTGATGTAATGGTGTTGGCTGCATGTTTTATACCCCTGACGACCTGATGTCCTGGAAGAGGTGACAGCATCCGATGCAGAAATCCCAAGACTCTGGTATTTGGGCTACCTGCAGGCAGATAACCCAAGTGTGATGACTGCAACAGTGAATATGCTCTAACATCTACATTTATTGTAAGTGTACACAACTGTACTTTCTTGGGGGTACCTTGCTGGTATAACTTTTTCGGAGTTAATCATGCTTGCAAAGCCTCAGTTATCATTGGATGTCCTTCTATTCTGATGTTGCAGTATTCATAACAGTAGGGAATAGCTGCCTGCAGCACCACTGTACGGCCAGTATACCAAAGTCTTTGAATTGGAGGGTACATGCGACATCGACTACGAGGGCCATAAACCGGCGTTAGGTATAAAAGTGACGTCTGCACGTACCCTCCTCAGAATTTTTCTGCCGCAGTGATCATCGGACACCCGTTCGCCAGTTCTACCTTACTTCGCGATTTATTAGATGACTACAGTTACGAGTATCGAGATCAGGCGACCATTTGGACAATTCAGATAAGTGCCCACTGGGGTTTTTCTTACTTGTTTTGCTTGCTAAATGTCAGCTAGTTATTGCATTTTGCAGGCAAAGAAATATTCAAATATACCCATACCTGGATGATGGTCTAATTCAGGCAGAAAGCCAAAACATACTTTTGAATCATCTGGCCTTTGTACAAAGGGTTCTAACTTGTCTGGGGTATACCATAAATGAAAAGAAATCACACCTGGTACCCTGTCAGCAACTTGTATTCCTGGGAGCAAGCTTGAATTCAACTTCCTAGATGGCTTTCCTCACACCTCACTTTTGACAGCCTACTTCAAACAAGTGGCCACAAAAACCTGCTATCTACAAGGCAAATACTACAAGCCTTGGGGTTCATGGCCTCCTGCATTCTTCTAATTCCATATGCAAGACTGCATATGAGGAAACTACAGTGGTATCTAAAAAGCCTATGGTGTCAACATTCTCAGTATCTAGAAGCCATGATTCCGATCATACCTTGCCTATGCCTAGAGTTCCTTTGGTGTGCAGAGGCCTGCCACCAAAACAAGGGACTACCTTTCACACCACCTCCTGCCACCCAAACCCTAACAACAGATGCATCAGACTATGCATGGGGGGCTCACCTGGCAGGGAAGTGCATTCAGGACAAATGGAACCCAAATCAAATGCACCTGCATATCAATCAAAAAGAAATGTTAGCTGTACAGAATGCTCTGACAGCCTTCAAGGACCACATTCTTCCAGGACAACTAATTGTAAAGATGGACAACACCACTGTTATGTGGTTCACATTCTTACCCCATCTGCAGACTCGCCATGGCATTGTGGAACACAGCCTTGAGCTCCCAATTGCACCTACAAGCTCAGTTCCTGCCAGGAGAATTAAGTACACTGGCAGACGGACTAAGCAGAAACCTCATGGACCCACACGAGTGGAAACTAAAGCCAAGGATTTTCAACATTTTGACAAGCAAATGGGGGAGCCCAGATATAGACCTATCTGCCTCTCCCCAGAATTACCAGTTGGACAAATTTTGCACAAGGACCCCCCACAAACAAGCCTGGAAAGTGGATGCTCTGTCCTTCAGCTGGAAAAACCTATTGGTCTATGCCTTCCCCCCTCTGCTCTCCAAATTACTATTAAAAATCAAACAAGACAAACTAAGGATGATTTTAATTGCTGTTGACTGGCCACGCCAACACTGGTACCCCCTCCTGCGCAGTGCGTCACGGTTACCCCCATGGCACCTGCCTTAGACTCCTTCACTGTTGTCTCAGCAGGAGAACCAGATTCTGCATGCTCAGCTTCTAACACTGAACCTTGCAGCCTGGCTAATTACATAATTTCTCCTTTACCATCCCTCAGTAAACCTGTGATGGATATCATTTTAGAGGCAAGGAGGCCTAGTACTAGAAAATCTTATGCTGAAAAATGGAAAAGATTCTGTGCCTGGAATCAATCTCAAGGGATGAGCACAGCAGCGCCCATTTTACCTCAGATATTACAATACTTAACTGAGATGCTTCACAAGGGCTTGTCTTTTCCTCCATTAAAATCAACACCTTAGCCATTTCAGCTCATTATAACACAGAACCTCCCCTCTTCTCTCATCCACTGCTCAAGCAGTTCCTCAGAGGGGCAAAAATTTGAGACCACCCAGGAGAGCTCCAACCCCAGCCTGGGACCTTAACTTTGTTTTGGAGAAACTCACGCTACCTCCTTTTCAGCCAGCTGCTACTGCAGTCTTAAAATTTCTTTCTTGGAAAACAGCTTTTCTTTTAGCAGTCACTTCAGTTAGAAGGGTATCTGAATTACAGGCCCATATGGCAGTGGAGCCTTTCATCCTCTTTCATGCGAGTAGGATATCCCTCAGAACCAATCCAACCTTCATGTCCAAGGTGGTATCCAGTGTGGCTCTTAATCAGTCCATTCATTTGCCAACCTTCTTTCCCAGTCCACAGAACAAAGGGGAACGGATACTGCATTCCTTAGATGTGCACAGACAACTTAGATTCTACTTGGACAGGACTAAACCTCAAAGGAAATCTGAACAACTGCTGGTGGCATTTGCTGCAGAGGGGAAGGCTATTTCAAAGCAGACCATTTCT
This sequence comes from Protopterus annectens, assembly GCF_019279795.1. Classification (NCBI taxonomy): domain Eukaryota; kingdom Metazoa; phylum Chordata; order Ceratodontiformes; family Protopteridae; genus Protopterus; species Protopterus annectens. The sequence goes on along the minus strand of NC_056747.1, from coordinate 1,166,700,606 downwards.
AAATGGATAGGCCATTGCATTAATTTCTGCTACAAGCACCTTGGAAAACCTATCCACCAGGGGATCAGACCTCACTCCACCAGGGCTGCATCTACCACTACAGCCTTTTTCAGAGGCGTTCCTACCAGGGACATCCTAGAAGCTGCTACCTGGAGTTCTGTACATACTTTCACCGAGCATTATCATTTGCCAATTTTCTCTAAATCCAGAGCTGGCTTTGCCACTTCAGTCTTGCAGGGCCTTTTAGCTGGTCCTAATGCTATCTAAATTCCTCCTCCCAACCATTGCTTTGGGAAACTACCCAAATGTAATGACTGCAACAGTGAAACATGAAGAACATAGTACAGTTGTGTACACTTACCATAAATGTAGATGTTAGTGTATTTACTGTTGCAGTCCTGGTTACCCTCCCTCCAGCCCCCTAACTTCTTTTGGCTATACCTCTACCCTCCTTTAGTATGCTCAAACGCTATACCTCTATTTTCCTTTACTATGCTTAAAAGCCTTTTTGGTGTATTTTGTTTTTTTGTGGGAGGTATATCATTGTAATTGTATATTTAATAGCTTCCGATTAGGGGGGCTCCTGACATCTGGGGCAAGAAAAACTGATGTAATCGCGTCTGCTGCATGTTTTATACCCCCTGATGACCTGACGTCATGGAAGAAGGAACCGCAACCGACGCAGGACCCAAGACTTTGTTAGTCAGGCCGACTGAGGGCTACCTGCAAGCAGATAACCCAAATGTAATGACTGCAACAGTGAATACACTCGAACATCTACATTTATGGTAAGTGTACACAACTGTACTTTCTATCTGTAAGTCGTTCATCCCCAAAACACTCTGTAGCCGACTAGCGGCTTTAAATCTTTACGTCAAGAATCAGACGTTTTGCTTTAGCGTGGAGGGAGGAGTAGGCCCATCCGATGAGCCACCTTGGAAGAAGGTGAAGAAACTTAGGCCCAAATCCCAGGCTGCACCTCAGGCATCCGAACCGGCTCTAGAGGCAGTAGCAGACCCGGCGACCGTTCAGACGACGGTCTCCCAAGCAGGCCCGGTAACCACAATGGAAGCCGGGGTGCAGGATACCGAAAGTATGTCCGCTGAGGTATTTCAGCCATCAGAGTCTGATGGTGAAGGGGAACCATGGCTCACCACCTCAGAAGCCCTTGCTGCTCCTCCTCTTGCTAGGCTGACGTCTACTACTCCCTTGTCTACCACACCCTTGAAAAGGAAACAGAAGTCCAAACACGTTGAACCCCCTCAGTTGTCAGGCTGGGAATCCTTTTTCCAAAGCCTCTTTAAGGCATTTCAGGCCTTACAATCCCAACAACTCCCTCCTACTCTCACTCCTACCAACCTATGTGTCTGAGGAGGAATATTCATCCTCTGAGGAATCCTTCTTTTATGAGACTCAAATTGAATCCCCCAAGGAGTTCATTACTCCAGATGAAGAGGACTCTAAATTCTTCCCCTGGGGAGTCTGGAGAAATAGTTTTGGGGATACTATATCCCTCTTGAAGGAACACTTCAAGTGGCAGGCCTCTGAGTTCTCAGTCTCTAAGAAAAGTTACTTTGACCTTCTGCAAATGGAGCAGCCCACACCCTCAGCTGTGCCCTCTTTACTACCTGCATTTCAAGATACATTCTTAGCTCCTTCACAGTCTCCTGGCTCTCAACCTCCAGCAGCTAAATGACTAGACAGATTTTATAGGGTCACCCAGGACACCCAGTTTCTTTAGAAGAACCCTCCTGCTGACCCAGCTGTTATAGTAGTTTCTGCAGACAAGACCACCAGACAACTTCTTTCCTCTGCTCTTTATCCAACTGATAAAGACAGTAAATTTATGGACAGGACAGGTAAAAAGGTCTACACATCTTCCACTCTGGCCATTAGGGCCCTGAACTACCAAACCCACATGGCAAGGTTTGTACTTGATACCATTTCTAAGGCCTCCAGCCTTCTTTCTGAGGTCCAGGACTCCCCCATCAGAGTACAATTAAAGTCTCTCCTCACTACAGCATCACAAGTGACCAGGCACTCTATTACGTGCAGCTATGATTCTGTGTAGCTGCTTCCAAAGCTGCTGCTTCTGGATCAGTGCTGCGCCGTTACTCCTGGGTACTGCTACAAACCCTCCCCATGGATGTTTAGACCACACTTCTGGATGCTCAGTTAGACAATAAGGCACTTATTGGACAAGCCACTGCGCTGAGTTCCTCAAATCCCTCCAAGAGAGGGGAAAAGAGTTGCAAAAATCTAAATCACCTTTTGGTGTCCCCCATTCCTAGATATCATAGTAACTACCCTCAAAAACCATCCTTTGTGCGAAGGGAATCCTTTCCCTCAACATAACAATCCAAGGGACGTAGGCAGCAGAGAAAGACTTCTACCCCAAGACTGTCCTCAATATCTTCTGCCACTCCCTTTCAGAGACAGCCTGACCATCCCAGGCCCCCTCCACTGTGACTCACTCACCCTGCATCCAGAAACTCCCCTATCTCACTCTCTCCCTCCCCCCTGGTGGAAACTTACAAAAGAATGATGGATGTTCTTCGTGTTTCACTGTTGCAGTCATCACATTTGGGTTATCTGCTTACAGTAACCCTCAGTCGGCCTGATTAGCAAAGTTTTGAGTCCTGCATCGGTTGCGGTCCCATCTTCCATGAAGTCAGGTAGTCAGGGGTATAAAGCATGCAGCCGACGCCATTGCATCAGTCTTTCTTGTCGTGTGGTGCCCGAAGCAGAAGCAGTTCGCAGTTGCCGGTCAGCTGACTCCTGAAATTTTCATTTTTGAGTTTCAGAACCGAAGTCTTCAATTACGCCAAGTACTCCATTGGGGAAACTTTTTCTTGCTCTAAGCAGATGTCCATAAAAGTCAATAATTGTAGTTCTTGTGGAAAGCAAATACCTCATAAAGATTTTCATTTGTACTGCATTCCTTGCCTAGGCCCTGACCACAGTGTTACCTTGCTGTCGGTTTTGTGCCTTATTTAAACAACAAACTATTCGTCGTTGGTATATTTACGCTCCTAAATATTTTGGTGTTCTGTTCAATTATCCAGATAAGTCTTCGGTAACCCACCCGACTACCGACATCCCGAAAAAACGCAAAGATAAAGACAGAGACAGACCGCATAGGTCCAAAGCTTCCGACGATGCTTCTCCTAAGCTAGTCGCCAGTTCGCAGGTACTCAGTGAGGTGCTTTCGCAGCTCCTGATACCTGCTACTTCAGATTTGCAGGCCTTTACTGAGACCCATTTGGAGTCTGATATGCCGCGAGATGCTTCAACTGTGGAACCTGAGGATGTCTCTACCTTGGATGGGTCCACAGCCGCTGTGTAGACACCGACTTCTTTTCCTTCTCGTACCCAGCTTCAAAATGATAACCTTACCTATTTTCCTGCCTCTAATTCCGCCCAAGCCTTCATGGTCGCTCTAGATCTCAGGGATGCTACCTACACATCCCCATTCATCTGGATTACAGGAAATTCCTCAGATTTTCTATAGACTCCTGCCATTTCAATTCTCTGCTTTGCCCTTTGGTCTATCCACAGCCCCCAGAGTGTTCATCAAGTGTCTTGCTCCCTTCATTGCCCATTGCAGGACACAGGGTATACAAATATATCCCTACCTAGACAACCTCATCATCCTGCACCAAGACCACCAACTCCTACTCCTCCATTTGCAGCAGGTGTCACACACCCTCTCTCCTGGGATTTACTATAAATGTAGAAAAATCTCACCTGACTCCTTCTCATGACATGATATTTCTGGGATGCAGACTACACATGGACTGCATGAATGCCTTCATACCGGACCAAAGGATTCAGGAACTCTGTCTCTACTTCAACCAGATCCTTTCTGACAGCTCGGGAATTTCTGAACTATTAGGCCACATGGCATCCCTTATACACATGCTGCCTTTGACAAGACTACACATGCGCAAAATGCAATAGGTACTGAAAAATCTATGGAACCAACATTCCCTACCCTTGGATGTGCCCCTCCCACTCCTCCCTTGCTTAGAGGGAGCTGTAATGGTGGATATCTGCAATACAGACCAACCCAGGGCTCCACCTTCAGACCCCAGCTCCACTTTAATGCCTTTACACCGATGCTTCGTACCTAGGATGGGGGGCAGTGTTGCAAACAATGCAACAACACCTCTCTGTACAAGGCAAATGGTCCACTCTAAGAGTAAAAGACCACATCGACATCAAGGAAATGAGAGCCTTGCTGTTAGCCCTACTAACATTCCAACCCTCTATCCTGCCAGCAACCTTAAAGGTAATCACAGACAACATGACATTTCTGTGGTACATAAACAAACAAGGAGGGACCAGGTCATACCCTCTATGTAGATTGGCCATTCAGATTTGAAATCTAGCAGACTCGCTCAAAGTACACCTGTTGGCCATGTATATCCCTCTCAACAGAACGTGATGGCAGACACACTCAGCAGAACCTTAGCCGCCTCTCCCAAATTAATGCTACAGAGGGAGGTTTTCCTAGACCTGATACACAGGTGGGGTATTCCACAAGCAGACCTCTTTGCCTCCCCAGACAACAGGCAGATGCCCAATTTCTGCACTAGGAACCTACACCCACAAGCATGGAAAGTGGACGCCTTCTCCTTTTCATGGGGGGGGGGGTGTTCCTGTATACCTTCCCCCCTTCACTCTGACCCAGAAAGTCCTTCTGAAAATTCAGAGGGAAAAAACAAAAATCCTACTGGTGACTCCCCTTATGGCCAAGACAGCATTGTCCTCCTTTTTTCTTTAGCCAAGTGCAGTCACCACAGGTTACCACACCGGATAGACCTGCTCACACAGAACAAAGGATGTTCTTCATGTATTCGCTGTTGCAGTCATCACATTTGGGTTATCTGCTTGCAGTAGCCCCTCAATTGGCCTGATTATCAAAGTCTTGGGTCCTGCGCCAGTTGCTGTCTCATCTTCCATGACGTCAGGGAGTCAGGAGTATAAAGCATGCAGCCAACCCCATTACATCAGTCTTTCTTGCCGTGTGGTGCCTGAAGCAGAAGCAGTTCGCAAGTGCCGGTCGTCCTACTCCTGAAGTTTTCGTTTTCGAGTTTCAGAACCAAAGTATTCATCTAAAGCTAAGTACCCCGTTGGGGAAACTTTTTCTTGCTCTAAACCGATGTCACTAAAAGTCAGTAGTTGTATTTCTTGTTGAAAGCAAATACCTCATAAAGATTTTAATTTGTACTGTATTCTTTGCCTAGGCCCTGACCACAACGTACCTTGCTGTCAGTTTTGTGCCTTATTTAAACCACAAACTATTCGTCGTCGGTATATTTTCGCTTCTAAATATTTTGGTACTCTGTTCAATTATCCAGATAAGTCTTCGGTAAGCCACCCAACTACCGACATTCTGAAAAAATGCAAAGATAAAGACAGAGACAGGCCACCTAGGTCCAAGGCTACCGATGACGCTTCTCCTAAGCTAGTCGCCAGTTCGCCGGTACTCAGTGAGGTGCTTTTGCAACCCCTGAAACCCGCTACTTCAGATTCTCAGGCCTCTACTGAGAGACCCATTTTGAGTCCGGTATGCCGCAAGATGCTTCAACTGTGGAACCTGCGGATGTCTCTATCTTGGATGGGTCCGGAGCCGCTGTGCAGACGCCGGCTCCTGAGAGTGTATTCAGGCCTACTGACTTGCATATTAAACCGACGCCATCTTCTTCTTCAAGGCCTAAAACTCGAACCATGCCTAGGAAACCGACGCCCAGACCGCATGGTCAGGCCTCTATGCCTAAAAAACAAATAAGAATGGCTGAAGACCTTATTACTTTAATCAGGGGAAGCCAACCTTCCCCCTCTAAGAGACCTAGGACTGAACTTGCTTATGATACTTCTGACCAGGATTCTGAAATTTCTGTCTCCTCTACTGACCAGGATTTGCCCTTATCCACTTATGAGGATTCTGATGCAGAGGACTGTATTCCCTCTGCTTCTCCCCCAGAGGATTTTTCTTTTGGTGAAACCTTGTATACTCTTAGGGAGCATTTTCACTGGGAAAGCCAGGATTACCCTGATTCTAAAAAGACGCTTAGAGATTTCTTAATCCTGCCCCAACACAGGCCTTTAGCTATCCCTCCTGTGCTGGACATTGTTGACGATGCCTTTTCAGAATCTAGCTTGGCCCCTGACTCTCTATCTCCTGCTCCCAGTAAACCTAATATTATTACAGGGTTCCTGATTCTCACAAGTTCCTTTTTAAAAATCCTACTGCAGATCCTGAGAGCAAATCCTACCCCCTGATAGAGATTCCAGGGCCCTGGATAGATGGGGTAAGAAGTTGCAACCTTGGCCATCAGGGCATTAAATTGCCAGTTTCACATGTTACAGTATGAGCAGCATATTATTGGATTGCTTAAACAGAAAATGATGTTGATTCCTGATTGTGCTGAAACTAAGGATTTACAGGATTTAATGCATTCTGCTGAACAGGTTGGAAAACATACTTTGCAGTGTGATTTTGATTCACTAGAGGCATCTTGCAGAGCTGCTGTCACCGGGTCTGTACTTAGAAGGCATGCTTGGCTTAAGAAGCAATCTTTGCCAGATCATGTTAAAACTAAATTGCTGGATGCTCCCTTAAATCAGGACCTCCCGTTTGGCAGCAAAGCAGAAGAAGTTCTTAAAAAGATGGAGGAGAAAGCTAAATCTATGCAAACTGTTAAAGATTTCTTACAAGTGCAGCCTCCAAGATTTAGTAGGCATTGGCCCTCAAAAAATTGGTCCTTTCCTGTCTCTTCCAGGCCTTCTCAGTTCAAACCAAGAACCAGCAGAACAACCAGGCTTCAGTCCCAGGGTAAGCACAGAACTAAGCAGTGGGGGGGCTCCCTCTTCCAAATCAGGGAGTAATAAGACTCCCCCTATGGTAAGCTGTCTCAATGACTTAACTTTAACATTTCCAAGCACTTTTCAACTGACTGCTCCTTTAGGGGGAAAGATTGCTCTGCAAGCTAAAAACTGGGAACTCATTACCCAGGACAAATGGGTTTTAAACAGTCTCCCAAGGATACAGATTTCACTTCCTCACTTTACCAACCCCAAACAGCTGGCCAGATCTACCCCCAAATCAGTGGGCAAGGCTCAAAAGTAAGTACACTCTCTCTTAAGATTAAAGGCTATTCAGACTGTACCAGCAGAGGAAAAGGGACAAGGTTTCTACTCAAGACTTTTCCTGATGCCCAGAAAAGACAACTCATGGCGTCCTATCCTGGACCTTTCTATCCTAAACACCTTTTTGGTGATTGCAAAATTCAAGATGTTAACTCTTCACAAGTTGCTTCCCATGATGGGCAAAGATGCCTGGTTGGCAACACTGGATCTAAAGGAAGCCAACCTGCACATCCCAATCAGGGAATCTTGCAGAAGATACCTACGCTTCAAAGCAGGCTGCATGCACTATCAGTTCTCTGCACTGCCCTTTGACTTCTCTACTGTGACCCGGGTATTCACAAAGTGCCTAGCTCCAGTCATTGCATTTTGCAGGCAAAGAAATATCCAAATATATCTATACCTGGACGATTGTTTAATTCAGGCAGATAGCCAGAACATACTTTTGAATCATCTGGCATTTGTACAAAGGGTGCTAAGTTGTCTGGGGTACACCATAAACGAAAAGAAATCACAGCTGGTACCCTGTCAACAAATTATATACCTGAGAGCAAGCTTGAACACAACTTCCCAGATGGCTTTCCTCACGCCAGAGAAACAAATTCATTTGACAACTTACTTCAGACTAGTGGCCACAAAAGCTGTGCTATCTGCAAGGCAAATACTGCAAGCCTTGGGGTTCATGGCCTGTTGCATTCTTCAAATTCCATATGCAAGACTGCAGATGACGAAACTACAGTGGTATCTAAAAAGCCTATGGTGTCAACATTCTCAGGATCTAGAAGCAATGATTCCTATCATACCTTGCTTACGCCTAGAGTTTCTTAGGTGGGCAGAGGCCTGCCACCAAAACAAGGGACTACCATTCACACTACCCCTGGCCGCCCAAACCCTAACAACTGGCGCATCAGACTATGCATGGGGGGCTCACCTGGCAGGGTAGTGCATTCAGGGCAAATGGAACCCAAGTCAAATGCACCTGCATATCGATCAAAAAGAAATGTTAGCTGTACAGAATGCTCTGACAGCCTTCAAGGACCACATTCTTCCAGGACAATTAATGGTAAAGACCGACAACACCACTATTATGTGGTACATAAATAAGCAGGGGGGTACACATTCTTACCCCCTCTGCAGACTAGCCATGGCATTGTGGAACACAGCCCTGAGCTACCAAGTGCATCTACAAGCTCATTTCTTGCCAGGAAAACTAAACACACTGGCAGACGAACTAAGCAGAAACCTCATGGACCCTCACGAGTGAAAACTGGACCCTGGGATTTTCAACTTGTTGACAAGCAAATGGAGGAGCCCAGATATAGACCTGTTTGCCTCCCCCCCAGAACTATCAGTTGGACAAATTTTGCACAAGGACTCCTCACAAACAAGCTTGGAAAGTGGATGCTCTGTCCTTCAGCTGGAAAAACCTATCAGTTTATGCCTTTCCTCCTCTGCCTCTGCTCTTAAAAGTACTACTGAAGATCAAACAAGACAAACCAAGGACGATTTTGATTGCACTAGACTGGCCACGCCAACACTGGTACCCTGTCTTGCGCATTGTGTCACTGTTGGCCCCATGGCACCTGCCTCAGACTCCTACCCTGTTGTCTCAGCAGGAGTACCAGATTCTGCATCCTCAGCTTCAAACACTGAACCTAGCAGCCTGGTTAATTACCTAATCTCTCCTTTACCATCCCTCAGTAAACCAGTGATGGATATCATTTTAGAGGCAAGGAGGCCTAGTAATAGAAAATCTTATACTGAAAAATGGAAAAGATTCTGTGCCTGGAACCAATCTCAAGGGATGAGCACAGCAGTGCTCAATTTACCTCAGATTTTACAGTACTTAACTGAGATGCTTCACAAGGACCTGTCTTTCTCCTCCAGCATAATTCATGCCTCAGCCATTTCAGCTCATTTTAACATAGAACCTCCCCTCTTCTCTCATCCACTGCTCAAGCAGTTCCAAAGAGGGGCCAAAAATGTACTACCACCCAGGAGAGCTCCAACTCCAGCCTGGGACTTTAACTTTGTATTTGAAAAACTCACTCTTCCCCCTTTCGAGCCAGCTACTACTGCAGACTTAAAATTTCCTTTCTTGGAAAACAGCTTTCCTTTTAGCAATCACTTCTGCAAGAAGGGTATTTGAATTACAGGCCCTTATGGCAGTGGAGCTTTTCATTATCTTTCATACGGACAGGGTGTCCCTTAGGACCAATCTCTCCTTCATGCCCAAGGTGGTATCCAGTGTGGCCCTTAATCAGTCCATTCATTTGCCAACCTTCTTTCCTAATCCACAGAACAAAGGGGAACGGATACTGCACTCCTTAAATGTGCACAGACAACTTAGATTTTACTTGGACAGGACTAAATCTCAAAGGAAACATGAGCAACTGCAGGTGGCATTTGCTGCCAGGGCAGGGGGGAAGGCTATTTCAAAGCAAACTATTTCCAAGTGGATATGCCATTACATTCGTTTTTGCTACAAGCACCACGGAAAACCTATCCCACAAAGAATCAGACCCCGCTGAACCAGGGCTGCATCTACCTCTACAGCCTTTCTCAGAGGTGTCCCTACCAGGGACATCCTAGAAGCTGCTACCTGGAGTTCTGTACATACTTTCACCAGGCATTATCATCTGCCAATTTTCTCTAAATACAGAGCTGGCTTTGCCATTGCAGATTTGCAGGGCCTTATAGCTGGTCCTAATGCTATCTAAATTCCTCTTCCCATCCTTAGCTTTGGTAATCTACCCAAATGCGATGACTGCAACAGTGAAACACTAAGAATATAGTACAGTTGTGTACACTTACCATAAATGTAGATGTTTAAGTGTATTCACTGTTGTAGTCCTGGTTACCCTCCCTCCAGCCCCCTTACTTCTTTTGGTTTTACCTCTACCCTCTTTTACTATGCTCAACAGCTTTTTGATGTATTTGCTTTTTTGTTGGAGGTATAACCTTTTATATTTCTATATTTAATTGCTTCCCATTAGGGGGGCACCTGATATATGGGGCAAGAAAAACTGATGTAATGGCGTCGGCTGCATGTTTTATACCCCTGACAACCTGATGTCACAGAAGAAGGGACAGCAACCGACGCAGGACCCAAGACTTTATTAATCAGGCCGACTGAAGGCTACTGCAAGCAGATAACCCAAATGTGATGACTGCAACAGTGAATACACTGTAACATCTACATTTATGGTAAGTATACACAACTGTACTTTCTGCTAGTTACCCTCACATCTGCCAGGAGGGTTTTGGAGATCCAAGCCCTGATGGTTACACCCCCCTACCTAGTCTTTCACTGGGACAGAGTGGTGCTCAGGACTAACCCCTCCTTCATGCTCAAGGTAGGTAATGAGATCTCGTTGAATCAAATCATTAACCTTCTACCCTCCATCTTCAAAATGTTTGAGAGAGGGCGCTTCACACACTGGACGTGCACAGACAACTAAGATGTTACATAGACAAAACCAAAGACATCAGGAAATCAGAACAGTTATTTGTTTCCTTCCATCCCAGAGCACTAGGGAAAGCTGTATCTAAGCAAACCATTGCCTCATGGATCTCCAAGTCCATTTCCTTTTGCTACTCCCACCATGGAAAAACCTTACAAGGCAGTATCAAACCACTTTCCACCAGAGCAGCTGCCTCCTCTTCTGCCTTTTTCAAAGGCATTGATTCCCCTTCTATTTTAGAGGCAGCCACTTGGTCTGCAGTGCACACCTTCACCAAACCCTACAAGCTGGGCATGTCATACCGTTCTAGAGACGGTTTTGCCAGAACTACCCTACAGGGTCTCCTGGACCACAGAAACCCTTCCTCCTCCCAGGATCATACTTAAACTCTGGTACTCTCCCTACTAATGTTCTTTGTGTTTCACTATTGCAGTCATTACACTTGGATTATCTGCCTGCAGGTAGCCCTCAGTCGGCCCAAATACCAGAGGCTTGGGATTTCTGCGTTGGATGCTGTCACCTCAACCATGACGTCAGGGGTATAAAACATGCAGCCGACGCTATTACATCAGCTTTTCTTGCCGTGCGGGAACCCGAAGCAGAAGCAGTTCGCAAGTGCCGGTCGGCAGGTACCTAAAATTTTCGTTTTTCGAGTTTCAAACCTGAAGTCTTCTAAAACCAAGTACCCTGTTGGGGATCCTTTTTTCTTGCTCTAACCGATGTCAGTAAAAGTTAACAATTGTCTTGCCTGTGGAAAGCAAGTACCTCACAGAGATTTTCATTCTTACTGTGTCACCTATTTAGGCCCAGACCACGTCGTCCCTCCCTGTCAGTTTTGTGCCTTGTTCAATGCCCGAACTATTAGTCGGGCTATTTTTGTATCTAAATTATTTCACTCTCGTTCTCCGTATTCCGAAATGGCCTTGGTAAGCCATCTGACTACCGATCTTCCGAAGGAACGCCAAGATAAAGACAGACCGCATAGGTCCAGAACTGCTGACGATGCTTTCGTTAAGCTAGTCGCCAGTCCACTGGTACTCAGTGAGGTGCTTTCGCAGCCCCTGTTATCCACTTTTACTGATTCGCAGGTCTCTACTGAGACCGATTTGGAGTCCGATATGCTGCGAGGTGCTTCTTCGACTGTGGAACCTGCGGCTGTCTCTACCTTGGATGGGTCCGGAGCTGCTGTGCAGGCACTGGTTTCTGAGGGTGTATTCAGATCTTCCAATGTTCGTGTTAAACAGACTACTCTGTTAATGACTAAATCTACCGAATTTCTCAGGCCCAGAGTTCGCACTACGCCTAGGAAACTGATGACCAAAGCACATTCTCAAGCTCCCATGCCACAGAAACAAATGCTTAGAGTGGCTGAAGACCTTATTACTTTAATTAGGGGAAGCCAGCCTTCTCCCTCTAAAAGACAAAGAATAGATTTTCCTTCTGATTCTTCAGACCATGAGTCTGATGACTCTGACCCCTGTGATTACCAGGACATACCCTTATCTACCTATGAGGACTCCGATGCAGAGGATTCAATTCCCTCAGCCCCCCCCCCCCCCGAGGACCTTTCTTTCAGTGAAACCTTGCATACCCTAAGAGAGCATTTCCGCTGGGAATGCCAGGACTACTACCCGCAGTCCAAAAAGAGACTCAGGGAATTTTTAGATTTGCCTCAGCATAGGCCTCTAGCTATTTCCCCCTGACCTGGATATTGTAGATGATGTCTTCATGGAGTCCAGCCTTACCCCTGATACTTTACCACCTGCTCCAAGAAAGCCTGACAGATACTACAGAGTACCTGACTCTCACAAATTTCTCTTTAAAAATCCCACTGCGGATCCAGAGACCATTTCCCAGGGACCTAAAGGCATTAAGGCTTCTACAGCCAAAAACCCTACGCCTTCGGATAGGGATTCTTCTAGACAGATGGGGTAAGAAGGTATATACCTCTGCAACTCTTGCCATCAGGGCTTTAAATTGCCAGTTTCACATGTTGAAGTACCAGCAGCATATTATTGTTCTAATTAAACAAAAAAATGTTGATTCCTGATTGTGCAGAAAATAAGGACTTACAAGACTTAATGCATTCTGCAAACCAAGTTGGTAAACGTACTTTGCAGTGTGGTTTTGATGCCTTAGAAGCATCTTGCAGGGCTGCTGTCACTGGGTCTGTTCTGCATAGGCATGCTTGGCTGAAGGAACAAATCCTGCCAGACCATGTCAAGGCAAAATTACTTGATGCTCCATTAAACCAAGAATGTTTGTTTGAAGCAGAAGTTCTTAAAAAGATGGAGAAAAAAGCTAAATCCATGCAAGCTGTTAATGATTTCTTACAGGTACAGCCATCTAGATTCAGTAGGCATTGGCCTTCAAAAAATTGGTCCTTTCCAGTCCCTTCCAGACCTTCTCAGCCCATACCCAGGGGCAGCAGACCACAACGACTACAGTCTCAGGGTATGCACAGATCTAAACAATGAAGTGCTCTTTCCTCAAAAACTGGGAGTGGTAAGCCACCCCCCTATAGAAAAAGTTCACAGTGACTTGTCCTTAATCTTTCCCAGCCATGCCCAAGTACTTGCACCCCTAGGAGGAAAACTCGCCCTGCATGCAAAAAACTGGGTGTATATTACCCAGGACCAATGGGTCTTAAACATTGTATCCCAGGAGTACAGATTCTATTTCCACTCTCTGCTAACCCCAAACAGATTGCCATACCTTCCTCCAAACCAGTGGACAGAGGCCCAAAAGCAAGTACTTTCTCTTCTCAGTATCAGGGCTATTCAACCTGTGCCAACAGAGCAACGGGGACAGGGTTTCTACTCAAGGCTGTTCCGCGTGTTCAGGAAAGCGAACTCTTGGCGCCCTATTCTGGATCTGTCAACCGTAAACACCTTCCTGGTAGTACCAAAATTCAAAATGCTTACACTCCAGCAGCTCCTTCCTATGTTAGCCAAGGACTTCTGGCTAGTCATCCTAGACTTAAAAGAAGTCTTATCTGCACATCACCATAAGGGAATCTGCAGGAAATATTTGCGATGTTCGTGTTACCCTGCTGCAGTCATCACACTTGGGGTTATCCTGCAGTCAGGCGGTCCCGCAGTCAGCCTGAGTTCCAAAGTCTTGGTTTGGCGTCGGTTGCTGTCGCTTCTTCCCTGATGTCAGTGCGCCACGGGTATACAAGAGGCATCGGACGCCGTTTTCTTCAGTCTTTCTTGCCACGCGGTGCCCGAAGCAGAAGCAGTTCGCAAGTGCCGGTCGGCCGACACCTGAGATTTTCGAATAGAATTTCAGTCCGAAGTCTTCAATAAAGCTAAGTACCCTGTTGGAGAACCTTTTCTTGCCTCAGTCCGATGTCAGAAAAAGTTAACAATTGCATTTCTTGTGGGAAGCAAATACCTCATAAGGACTTCCATTCTTATTGTATTCCTTGCCTAGGCCCATACCACGATGTCAAGGTTGTCGGTTTTGTGCTAGGTTTAATAAATGAACTATCAAACGCCGTTTTGACTTCGCACAACATTACTTTGGTAGGAAATTTAATTATATCATGCCGTCTGAGCAGCCGACGACCGGCATGCATAAAAAACGCAAGGATAAGGACAGGCAGCCTAGGAACAAGCCAGACTCCGAGGCCTCTGCTGGGCCTGTCGCCGGTTCTCCAGTTTTCAGTGAGGCACCTATGCAGCCCCTGATGACCGCAGTATTGGAACCCCAGACAGCTGTGAATTCTCAAGCGGAGTGTACTAGGCCGTCACAGCCATCTTCATTAGGCCCTTCCGACACCGGAGCAGAAGGAGATCCCAGTGCAGTAGAAACACCTTCGGTTGCAGAAGGTGTTTTAAGACCGACTACACTCACCATTAAATCTTATGCTAAGCTTAAAACTCCTTTAAAACCAAAAAAGACACTACATAAATCTACAGTTCAAGGCCCCATGCCTAAGAAACAGATGCTTAAGATGGCTGAAGATTTGATTACCCTAATCAGGGGTTCCCATCTCCCTCCAGATAAAAGACCAAGAAAAGAGGAGGATTATGCTTCCTCTGACCAGGTTTCAATTTCCTCAGATTCTTCTGAGGAACAGGATTACACTTTTCCCCCTTATGAAGACTCTGATGCTGAAGACTCTATTCCCTCAGCATCTCCCCCTGAAGACTACTCCTTTGGGGAAACTTTACATACCATGAGGGAACATTTCCACTGGGAAGGCCAGGAATACTCTGATTCTAAGGAAAAGGATCCGAAAGTTCCTTTTACTACCCCAGCACAGACCACTTGCTATCCCTCCAGTTTTAGACATTGTGGATGATGTTTACTTGGAGTCTAGTCTAAATCCAGACTCTCTACCTCCTGCTCCAGCCAAACCAGACGGGTACTACAGAGTACCTGACTCACACAAATTCCTTTATAAAAGCCCTGTGGCTGACCCAGAAACAATTGCCCAGGGTCCCAAAAGGGCTAAAGCTTCTATGGCTAAAAATCCTATGCCCTCTGAAAGGGATTCCAGAGCCCTAGATAGATGGGGAAAGAAGATATACACCTCAGCTACTCTGGCTATGAGAGCATTAAATTGTCAGTTTCACATGCTGAAATATCAGCAATTCCTAATGTCTCAATTAAAACAAAAAATGAGCACACATTCTGAACAGGCTGAATTCAAGGAAATGCAGGATCTGTTGCATGCAGCTGAACAGGTGGGCAAACATACTTTACAATGTGGATTTGATTCATTGGAAGCTTCCTGTAGAGCAGCTGTTACTGGGTCTGTCATACGTAGACATGCTTGGTTAAAAGAACAAACCCTACCTGATCATGTTAAAGCAAAATTATTGGATGCACCTTTACAGCAGGATGTATTATTTGGTGTCAAAGCAGAAGAGGTTTTAAAGAAAATGGAGGATAAGGCAAAGTTTATGCAGACGGTCAAGGATTTTTTACAGGTACAACCCCCTCGTTTCAGCAGAAATTGGCCAACAAAAAAATAGTCCTTTCCAGCTTCTGACAGATCACAGAAGGGCAAATACAGACGCCCAAGGGGCAGAGGTCAGTCACAAGGCCCTTACAAACCTCGCCAGTGGGGTACTACTACCCAGAAAGGAGGAGAAGACAGGCCCCAAGCTAGCAGAAGACAAACACAATGACTCTTTCCTCAAACTACCAAGCAAATCTCTCTTGGCAGCTCCCTTGGGAGGAAAATTAGCACTTTTTGTAGACAACTGGCATATCATCACAAAAGACAAATGGGTCCTAAACATTGTCTCACAAGGATACAGATTCCACTTTCATACCTTGCCAAGGATAAAAGGAATGCCAAACCTGCCACCAAATCAATGGGCAGAGGCACAAAAGCAAATTACAGCTCTCATGGACATGAGAGCCATTCAACAGGTACCTACACCGGAGCAAGGACAAGGATTTTACTCAAGACTCTTTCTAGTCCCAAGAAAAGACAAAGCATGGAGACCCATTCTGGATCTTTCAATTCTGAACACTTATCTACAAGTACCAAAATTCAAGATGCTAACACTACAGCAGCTTCTTCCCATGCTGGGCAAGAATGCTTGGCTGGTAACGTTGGACCTCAAGGAGGCATACCTGCATGTCCCTGTCAGACAAAATTGAAGAAGATACCTCCGCTTCATTGCAGGTTCAACGCATTATCAATTCTCTGCACTGCCCTTTGGCTTATCTATTGTGCCCAGGGTCTTCACAAAATGCCTGGCACCAGTAATTGCATACTGCAGACAAAGAGGTATTCAAATATACCCATACCTGGACAACTGCCTTATTCAAGCAGAAAGCAAGGACATTCTTTTAAAGCATCTGGCATTTGTCAAACACATTCTAAGTTGCCTAGGGTACACAGTAAACAAAAAGAAATCAAAACTAGTGCCCTCACAAAACATAATATTCCTGGGTGCCAGCTTGAATACAACCGCCCAGATGGCTTATCTCACATCAGACAAGCAACAACAGCTGACTCAATACTTCAAAATAATGGCAACAAAGACCCAACTCCCTGCAAGAAAAATTCTGCAGGCCTTGGGATTCATGGCATCTTGCATACTACTAATACCATTTGCAAAACTGCATATGAGGAAATTACAATGGTACATGAAAAGCGTATGGACTCGGCACAACCACAGCTTGGAAACAATGAATGCCACTCATTCCCTGCCTTCAGCAGGAGTTTCTGTGGTGGGCACAGGCATGTCACCTCAACAAGGGTCAGCCTTTCACCTTACCCACAGCCAGGCAAACTATGACAACAGATGCATCGGACAATGCCTGGGGAACACACATGGCAGGACAGTGCATTCAGGGCAAATGGACTACAGATCAAAGGCATCTGCATATCAATCAAAAAGAAATGCTAGCAGTACAGAATGCCCTAACAGCTTTCAAGGACCTCTTACACCCAGGACAACTAATAATAAAGACGGACAATACCACAGTAATGTGGTACATAAACAAGCAAGGGGCACACATTCCTACCCTCTATGCAGGCAAGCAATGACCTTGTGGAACACAGCACTGTATTACCAGGTTCAATTACAAGCACAATTCCTGCCAGGAAAGAAAAACACATTGGCAGACGACCTAAGCAGAAACATCATGGATCCCCACGAGTGGAAACTAGATCCACAAGTATTTGCAATGATAACTCAAAAATGGGGAAGCCCAGACATAGATCTGTTTGCCAACCCCCAAAACTACCAACTTCAAAAATTTTGCACAAGGACATTCCATCCACAAGCTTGGAAAGTGGGCGCCCTCTCATTCAGTTGCTCACCCAGCGAGACAATCAGATTCTACACAGCCAGCTCAAGACTTTAAACCTGGCTGCATGGCAAATTACCTAAACAACCAGCCAACACCTCTATCCAAAGCTGTTATGGATGTCATTCTGGAGGCCAGGAGGCCCAGCACCAGGAAAACCTATTCAGACAAATGGAAAAGATTTTGCGCCTGGAACCAGGCTAAAGGCCAAATGCCCTTGATCCAAACATTCCTCAGATTCTACAATATTTAACTGAGATGTTGCACAAAGGACTTTCCTTTTCATCTATTAAGATCCATGCCTCAGCAATTTCAGCTCATTACAACACGGATCCTCCTTTATTCTCACATCCACTCCTAAGACAGTACCTCAGAGGGGCTAAGAATATAAGACCGCCCAGGAGAGCACCAACACCTACTTGGGATCTCAACTTTGTTCTGGAAAAGCTTACACTGCCGCCCTTTGAACCAGCTTTTTCAGCTGATTTAAAATTTCTTTCATGGAAAACTGCCCTGCTACTAGCAATAACTTCAGCTAGAAGAGTCTGAGCTACAGGCACTAATGGCAGTGGAGCCTGTCCTCATTTTTCATCAAGACAGAGTCTGTGTACGAACTAACCCTTCCTTTATGCCAAAGGTGGTATCCAGCGTGGCCCTAAACCAAACCATTCATTTGCCCACCTTTTTCCCAAATCCCCAGAACAAAGGAGAAAGACTCCTGCACTCTTTGGACATTCATAGGCATTTACGTTACTACTTGGATAAAACTAAGACTTTTAGAAAATCTGACCAGCTCTTTGTAGCCTATGTTGCAGGAACACAAGGAAAAGCGATCTCAAAACAGACCATTTAAAAATGGATAGGACATTGCATACGTTTCTGCTACACCCATCATGGGAAACCGGTACCTGCTAACGTTAGGTCCCACTCCACCAGGGCTACAGCTACATCAGCAGCCTTTCTCAGGGGGGTGCCAACCAAGGATATTCTGGAAGCTGCAACTTGGAGTTCAGTGCACACCTTCTCCAAACACGATCACTTACCTCTATATTCTAATACTAGAGCTGGTTTTGCCACTGCAGTTTTGCAGGGCCTACTAGCTTCTTCTAACCCTGTTTAACTCCACCACCCATCCTTAGCTTTGGGATTCAACCCAAGTATGATGACTGCAGCAGGGTAACGCAATGAACATAGTACAGTTTTGTACCTACCATAAATGTAGATGTTCGAGTGTTCACCCTGCTGCAGTCCATGTTACCCTCCCTCCATCCCCTCTGAACTAGCTGGACTTATCTATACCACTCTATCCTATACAACCTCTGTGGTGTATTTGCTTGTGCCTGAAGGTATTGTTTTATTTTTATATGTACTTTTTTATATAGCAATATATATATATTGCCTACCTATTGGGGGCACCTGACATCTGGGGCAAGAAAAACTGAAGAAAATGGCGTCGGATGCCTCTTGTATGCCCCTGGCGCACTGATGTCAGGGAAGAAGTGACAGCAACCGACGCCGGACCAAGACTTTGGAACTCAGGCTGACTGCGTGATCGCCTGACGTCAGGATAACCCCAAGTGTGATGACTGCAGCAGGGTGAACACTCGAACATCTACATTTATGGTAGGTACAAAACTGTACTTTTCAGGGCAGGCTCTATGCACCATCAGTTCTCTGCACGTCCCTTGGGCTTATCTACTGTACCCAGGGTATTCACAAAGTGCCTGGCTCCAGCCATTGCTTACTGCTGGCAGAGAAATATTCACATTTACCCATACTTGGATGATTGCCTGATTCAGGCAGACAGTCAAGAACTGCTACTTCAGCAGCTGACATAAGAGACTCCTAACTTCTCTGGGGTATACCATCAATGAAAAGAAATCACATCTGGTACCCAGCCAAAAGATTTTATTCCTGGGACAAGCTTGAACACATCTTCCCAGATGGCATTCCTCACTCCATAAAACCAGGTTTATTTGACAGCTTATTTCAAACTACTGGTCACCCAAACCCAGCTATCTCCAAGAAAAATACTGCAAGCCCTAGGGTTCATGCCCTTATGTATTCTACTGATTCCATATGTAAGACTGCATATGAGTAAACTTCAGTGGTACTTAAAAAGTCTCTGGTGTTAACATTCCCAGCACCTGGAAGCAGTGATTCATATCATTCCTTACCTACGGTCAGAGTTCCTTTGGTGGGAAGAGGCTTGCAACCACAACAAGGGACTCCCTTTCTCACAACCCCCCACCATCCAAAGTCTGACAACAGATGCATCAGACTATGCATGGGGGGCTCACATGGCAGGCAAATGCATTCAAGGTAAATGGAGCCCAGGACAAATTCACCTGCATATCAATCAAAAACAAATGTTAGCTGTGCAGAATTCACTGACAGCCTTCATATACCTTATCCTGTTAGGACAACTCCTGATAAAGACAGACAACACCACAGTTGTGTGGTACATAAGCAGCGGGGAACTCACTCCTACCCACTCTGCAGGTTAGCCATGGCTCTGTGGAACACAGCCTTAAGCAACCAAGTGCACCTGCAAGCTCAATTCCTGCCAGGCAAACAAAGTTCACTGGCAGACGACTTAAGCAGAAATTTAATTAATCCACACAAGTATAAACTGGAACCAAACTCATTTAGATTTCTAATACACAGGTGGGGGACACCAGAGGTGGACATCTTTGAATCCCCACAAAACCATCAACTAAACACATTTTGCACCAGAGTTCCACACAGCCAAGCTTGGAAAGTGGATGCCCTATCCTTCACATGGAAAAACCTCTCAATATATGCCTTCCCCTTCTGCCCCTCCTTCCAAAAGTACTCCTCAAGATCAGACAGGACAGGTCAAGGACAATCCTTATTGTACCAGGCTGGCCACGCCAGCACTGGTACCCACTCCTACACAGTCTGACAGCAGTGCCACCCTGGCATCTACAGCAGACCCCCCTCTCTGCTGTTCCAGCAGGAGGGACAGATTTTGCATCCTCAGCTGCAAGCCCTGACCCTGGCAGCCTGGCTTATTCCCTGAATACATCGCCAGCAAACCTCAGCAAACAGGTGCTGGATGTTATCCTTGAGGCCAGGAGGCCCAGTACTAGGAAATCCTATTCAGAAAAGTGGAATAGATACTGTTCTTGGAGCCAGTCTCAAGGGGAAGGACATAGCTGTGCCCTCCTTGCCTCAAATCCTAGATTATCTAGCAGAGCTGCTGCACAAAGGCCTATCCTTCTCATCAATTAAGATTCATGCCTCTGCCATCTCAACTCATTACAATACTGAGCCACCCCTCTTTTCTCACCCTCTGATCAAACAGTTCCTGAGAGGAGCTAACAATTTAAGACCCCCAAGGAGAGTTCCCGCTCCTGCCTGGGACCTTAACTTTGTACTAGAGAAGCACACACTTCCCCCTTTTGAGCCTACTGCTACAGCAGAGTTAAAATTCCTCTCTTGGAAAACAGCCTTACTGCTAGCCATCACTTCAGCATGAAGCGTGTCTGAGTTACAGGCCCTTGTGGCTGTTAAACCCTTCAATGTTAAGTTGTCTGTCTCGCCTACATTCTTGCTGGTTGGGTTCGGAGCTGATCCTCGGCTCCGACTCGGCCATCTTTTAAAGCTCGAGAGCTGTTTACTGGCTCGAGGCCTCCCCATATCCCACAATGCCTGGCGCTAGATCCCCAGATCTCGTTTGCCGCTTCTACTACGAGGTTGCTTTTGCTGGCTCAGGTTGTATTTTTGTCTTTTGATAGGTTTTATATAAAAAATTTTCATATAAATAGCGTTTAGTTCTTATTATAGTAGTTTAGTACTTTTTGTCTCTGTGTAGTTTTAGATCTATCCCATCCCCTTAGAAAACTCGTTGTTACTGTTAGGGAGTCCCCCCCCCCCCCTCTTTTTCTCTCTTCAAGGTAGCCGTTTTAGTTAGAGGCTAACCCTTGTTCTCTAAAATACCTTTTGTAGTGTTTTGAGATAGAAATAGTTGTAGTACTTTAGTTTTTATAGTATATATATATATATATATATATATATATATATATATATATATATATATATATATATATATTATAGTTATAGTGTGTGTGTGTTGTTAAGGTGTGGTAACTTTTTTTTTTTTTTTTTTTTGTATGCGGTTCTTTATACTTGTTACCTACTGTTGGCCTTTTTTTCCTGTGATTTTTCTTTTTACAGGATGTCCAAAGATACTAAGGTATCGGGATTCAAGAAGTGTGACTCATGCTGTCAGAAAATGTCTCTGACAGATGGTCACACCTCTTGTGTCTACTGCTTGGGCGCCCTACACCTGCAGGACTCTTGTTCGATGTGTCACGCCTTTAGTCCACGAGTCCTGCAGGAGCGTAGGAATAAGTTAATCCTTAGAGGATTGCTAAAACCTGAAGGGTCACCTGCTAAGACTCAGCCAGGGAAACCCTCCAAGCCATCTGCTCCCAGCTCGGAGCCGTCATCGGGTGTGGCGTCTGCTTTGACTTTGGTTCCGGCTGGAACCGAAGTACCTGCCTCTCAGTCGGCTCCAATCCTAGTGTCGGAACCTTCAGAGAGCCGAAAGCATTCTAGGTCCCCATCCCTAGAGTCGATTCGCTTGGCTCCAGGGTCGCCTCTGTTACAGTCTGAGCGAAGTCACCGATCTCACTCTTCTCTGTCTTCGAGACTGTCTGACCATGACTTGGAGAGAGTGGTGAGCAGACTTCTGAAATCGCAGGCCCTTGCTAAAATGCTATCCAGCCCCCCTCATCAGGGTTCGACTCTGCCCATCTCTACAGTAGTTGTTCGTGTTTCACTGTTGCAGTCATGACTGTAGGGTTCTCCCCTGCCGGCAGGCAGTCCTCGGTCGGCCAGAATCCCAAAGTCTGGGTCCGGCATCGGCTGCTCAGCCATGCTCCCTGACGTCAGCGCGCCAGGAGTTCAAAGCTGACAGCCGACGCCATGTTCTCCAGTCTTTCTTGCTGTGCGGTGATAGCAGTTCCTGACTCCTGACAAATTTTTCTAAACGTACTTCAGTCCGAAGACTTTCTTCTCCTACTCAAAGCTAAGTACCCCATTGGGGAAACTTTTTTCTTGCTCCAGTCCGATGTCAGAAAAAGTTAATAATTGTATTTCTTGTGGGAAGCAAATACCTCATAAGGATTTTCATTCTTACTGTATTCCTTGCTTAGGCCCTGACCATGACGTAGCTAGTTGTCGGTTTTGTGCTAGATTCAATCAACGTACTATTAAACGAAGGTACGATTTTGCATTTCATTACTTCGGTAGGCGGTTTAATTACAAAATGTCGTCTGATTCGGTTCCGGCTGCCGGAGTTCACAAACGACGCAAGGATAAAGACAGGCCTCCGAGGTCCAAATCGGACGATATTGTACAAGCAGAGCCAGCTTCAGGTTCGGCCGTCGTCAGTGAGGTGCTTTTGCAGCCCCTGTCGTCGGCCATTTCGGAACCGATGGCCGAAACGGACTCCCACGAGGAGCCAACTGGGCCTTTGAATATTTCTGTTGCAGGACCTTCGGACAATGCTCCTTCGGATGGGTCCGGAGCCGCTGTGCAGGTACAGGCTTCCGAAGGGGTTTTCAGGCCTACTCAGCTTCTAATAAAGGCAAAGACAAAGGCAAAGACTCCTTCCAAATCAAAGACTACAGCCCAGGCCTCTTCTGATCCGGCACCCAAGTCTCAGAAACAATTACTTAAGATGGCGGAGGACTTACTATGATTAGGGGTTCACATCCCCCTCCAGATAAAAGGCCAAGGCAGGAAGTGTATTATGACTCCTCTGATCAGGCTTCTGTTTCTTCAGTTTCTTCTTCTGACCAGGAATATTCTTTCCCTCCTTATGAGGATTCTGATGCTGAGGAATCCATTCCTTCAGCTTCTCCCCTGAGGATTTCTTTGGGGAAACTTTACATGAAATGAGGGAACATTTTCACTGGGAAGGACAGGAGTACTCGGAATCTAAGAAAAGACTTAGGGATTTTCTTCTTCTTCCTCAACATAGACCCCTGGCTATCCCCCCTATTTTGGATATTGTGGATGATGCTTTTTCGGAGGCTAACTTAACTCATGACTCTTTTCCTCCAGCTCCTGTTAAGCCAGACAGATATTATAGGGTTCCTGATTCCCACCAGTTTTTATACAAGAATCCTACTTCTGATCCTGAAACCATTTCTCAGGGTCCTAAGGGGGTTAAGGCCGCTACTGCTAAAAACCCCATTCCCACTGAGAAGGATTCCAGATCTTTAGAAAGAGGGGGCAAAAAAGTGTACACTTCTGCTACTTTATCTATTAGGGCTTTAAACTGTCAATTTCATATGCTGAAATACCAGCAATTTCTTCTGTCTGTTTTGAAACAAAAGCTAACTTCCATTTCCGCCTGTGCAGATAAGGAATTACATGATTTAATGCATGCCACTGAACAAGTTGGGAAGCATGGTTTACACTGTGGAATTTGATGCCTTGGAGGCTTCTTGTAGGGCTGCTGCCTCTGGTGCAGTCATTAGAAGGCATGCTTGGTTAAAGGAACAAAACTTGCCAGATCAAGTAAAAGCTAAGTTATTGGATGCTCCTGTTGAGCATAATGTTTTGTTTGGACCTAAGGCTGAAGATGTGATAAAGAAGATGGAGGACAAGGCAAAATCCATGCAAACGGTTAAAGATTTCTTGCAAGTACAGCCACCCAGATTTAGTAGGAATTGGCCTACAAAAAATTGGTCCTTTCCCAATTCAGACAGGCCTCAGAGGGGTAGATATAGACGCTCCTGTGGAAGGCTTCAAACGCAAGCCTCTTATAGACCAAGACAGTGGACTGCTTCCACCCCTAGGGGAGGAGAGGACAGGTCACAAGCTCATAGAAAACAGGCTCAATGACTCCCTCTGTTGGGCTGCAGGAACTTCTTGCCTGGAAGCCCCTCTCGGAGGAAAACTTTCTCCTTTTCACCTAAATTGGACTCGTATAACCCAAGACAATTGGGTTCTGGATGTGGTTTCAAGAGGTTACAAATTCCATTTTCATACCCTACCAAGACCAAGCGGATGGCCGGATCTTCCAAAACATCAATGGTTAGAGGCCTTAAACCAGGTGGAAGCTCTCTTGGCTATGAAAGCCATAGAACTGGTTCCACTTTCAGAGATGGGACAAGGTTTTTACTCAAGGCTCTTTCTAGTCCCCAGAAAACAAAATTCATGGAGACCCATTCTGGATCTGTCAGTCTTGAACACTTTTCTCGAGATACCAAAATTCAAGATGCTTACTCTACAGCAGCTACTTCCAATGCTGACCAAAAATGCATGGATGGTAACTCTGGATTTAAAGGAGGCATATTTACACATTCCCATCAGGCAGGAATGCAGAAAATACCTCAGGTTCAAGGCCGGATCGAGGCATTATCAATTCTCTGCGCTGCCCTTTGGATTATCTGCTGCGCCCAGGGTCTTCACCAAATGCCTGGCTCCAGTAGTAGCTTATTGCAGACTCAAGGGAAATCAAATTTACCCTTATCTGGACGACTGTCTTATTCAGGCAGACAGCAAGGATGTCTTACTCCAGCATCTAGAATTTGTTCAAAATCTTCTCAAGTTCCTGGGATTCTCTGTAAGCATAAAAAAGTCAAATTTGATACCCTCACAGCAGATAACCTTTCTGGGTGCTCTTCTAAACACAACAACCCAGATGGCATTTCTGACATCCGAAAAACAATTACAGCTGGCTTCAACTTTCAAAACCTTGGCAACTTTAACTCCGCTATCTGCAAGGAAATTCCTGCAGGCTTTGGGTTACATGGCCTCCTGCATCCTTCTCGTACCATATGCAAGACTACATATGAGGAAAATACAGTGGTACCTAAAAAGTGTATGGTCTCAGCATTGCCACAGTTTAGACATACAGATCACCATCCTGCCTTGTCTTCAAAAGGAATTCCTTTGGTGGTCCAAGGCATGTACTCTAAACATAAGAAAACCTTTCAGTCTGCCTCCAGCCACTCAGATACTAACCACAAACGCTTCAGATTATGCATGGGGAGCCCATTTTCAGGGCAACTGTCTGCAGGGCCTTTGGACAACGGATCAAGAGCACCTGCATATCAATTTAAAGGAAATGTTAGCCGTTCAGAACGCTCTATGGGCTTTCAGGAATCTTCTACAACCAGGACAGCTACTGATATGGACAGACAACACCACAGTTATGTGGTACATAAACAAGCAAGGGGGATCTCATTCTATCCCCTTTGCAGACTAGCCATGAATCTATGGAACACAGCTCTAGCTTGCAAACTGGACCTTCAAGCTCAGTTTCTACCAGGGAAGCAAAACTTCCTGGCAGACAGTCTGAGCAGAAACCTGTCGGACCCACACGAATGGATGCTGGACACCGAAATATTCAGGATGATTACAGCAGTCTGGGGATGTCCTCACATAGACCTCTTTGCATCCCACCTCAATCATCAACTACAGATTTTTTGCACCAGGACATTCCACGAACTAGCTTGGAAAGTGGATGCACTATCATTCAGTTGAAGAAATCTCTCGGGGTATGCCTTCCTGCCTCTACCTCTTCTTCTTCTTCCACGGGTGTTATTAAAGATCAAACAGGACAAGCCCAAGATGATAATTTTGCTGGCCCCAAACTGGCCTCGACAGTTTTGATACCCAACACTGAAAAACCTTTGTCTGGAGCCCCCTTGGGTATTACCACAGACTCCGAACCTTCTGTCCCAACACCAGGGTCAGGTTCTGCACTCCCATGTCAAAACTCGCGGCCTGGTTAATCCAGGGTCTTTGATTCATTGTCTCCTACCCAAGCAGGTTATGGATGTCATTTTATAAGCCAGACGTCCTAGCACTAGAAAATCTTATGCAGGAAAATTGAAAAGATTTTGCTCCTGGATGCAGGCTCAGAATTCGGATCCTCTTATTCCTAACATTCCTCTGATTTTACTTTACCTGACAGACCTCTTACATAAGGGTCTCTCTTTCTCTTCCATAAAGATCCATGCCTCTGCTATTTCTGCTCATTATAATACAGACCCTCCAATCTTTTCACATCAGCTCATGAGACAGTTTCTCAGAGGAGCTAAGAACTTAAGGCCCCCTAGATCTCCACCCATTCCTGCTTGGGATCTCAACTATGTTTTGGAAAAACTCACCTTACCTCCTTTTGAGCCTGCTGCCACATCTGACATCAAGTTTTTATCTTGGAAGACAGCCATCCTGTTAGCTCTTACCTCTGCCAGGAGAGTTTCAGAGTTGCAAGCTCTCGTGGCTGTTGAACCATATATTATTTTTCATCAAGACAGGGTGTCTTTAAGGACTAATCCTACTTTCATGCCTAAGGTGGTTTCCAAAGTGGCTTTAAATCAAACTATTCACTTGCCAACTTTTTTCCCCAGTCCTCAAAATAAGGGGGAAAGGATCTTGCATTCCTTGGATGTACACAGACAGCTATGTTTTTACCTGGACAGAACCAAGGACATCAGGAAATCAGAGCAATTGTTTGTTTCTTATGCTTCAAGTTCCGAAGGTAAAGCCATTTCAAAACAGACCATTTCTAAATGGATTGCTCATGGAATCAGATTTTGCTATTCATACCATGGAAAGCAAATCCCAGGGACTATAAGGACTCACTCTACCAGAGCTGCTGCCACTTCAGCTGCCTTCCTCATGGGAGTTCCTACCAAAGACATTTTGGAAGCTGCAACTTGGAGTTCAGTGCATACTTTTTCCAAGCACTACAATCTACCTCTCTACTCTAAGTCTAGGGCAGGCTTTGCTTCTGCTGTCTTGCAGGGCCTTTTAGCCACCCCCTCTAGTTTATGACCACCTCCCTTTTATTCTGCTTTGGGATTCAACCCTACAGTCATGACTGCAACAGTGAAACACGATGAACATAGTACAGTTGTGTACACTTACCATAAATGTAGATGTTCGAGTGTCTTCACTGTTGCAGTCTGGGTTACCCTCCCTCTTGTCCCCTCTTTTTTCTTTTGTGTGGTTACCTTCTTCACCCTTCTTTTGAGGTGTATTTGTAAAGGGTATGGGATCTTACTCATTTTGGAACACCAGACATCTGGGGCAAGAAAAACTGGAGAACATGGCGTCGGCTGTCAGCTTTGTACTCCTGGCGCTCTGACGTCAGGGAGCATGGCTGAGCAGCTGACGCCGGACCCAGACTTTGGGATTCTGGCCGACCGAGGACTGCCTGCCGGCAGGGGAGAACCCTACAATCATGACTGCAGCAGTGAAGACACTCGAACATCTACATTTATGGTAAGTGTACACAACTGTACTTTCCTCCTTCGACTCACCCCTTGAGTTTGGAGCCAGAGCTGGTTGGGGTTCGGATCGTGGAACCGTCGGCACCGATATCTACCCTTTCGGTTCTTTCGGCTCCGATCACTTCCACGGCGCTGTCGTTGGAGGGATCTGGGCGTCGAGACTCCCTCGTCTGTTCTGAGGGGGCGAGTGGCATCGGACCCTTGTCCAACCCTGCTCTCCCTCTCGGAGCTTCGGCGCAGATGAGCTTGGCTCCTACATCGGCCTCGGGGCCATCCCTCTCGGTGCCGGGGAGGGTTCCGGTCTCTTCGCAGCCTGAGCCTTCTCTGCTGGGAAGGGGTGCCTTTGAGGTCATGAGGAGTGTGCTGGTCCCTCAGTCAGCCCCACGATCAGCCTCTTCGGCTTCTCCCCCCATGGTGCCTGCGTCTGCCTCTGCCCCTTCTCCAGACCCCAAGCGAGGAGAACAAGCGCTCCAGGTCGCCCCAGTGGGAGCGTCCTCCTCTTCCGAGGCCTCCCCTGATCATTCCGAGGAGCCCCCTCGAAAGAGGAAATGTAAGAGAAATCATGCTGACTCCCCTGAGTCTGTCACTTCGGATACCGACTTAGGGGATTCAGAAGGGTCCCCGAGGTCCCCCTCTGAAGATGTCTCCTTCTCAGACATCCTTGAGATGCTTCGGCAGAGGGGGAACTGGACTACGCTTAACCCTTCTGAGGATGAGTCGGTATATCTGGACCCGTTTGTTTCTCGCCACTCCACCTCCTGGGTGTCTCCGCCTTTCGATCCACTGATGGTAGTGGTGGCTCGAAAGGCGTGGTCAGCCCCAGACACAGTGGAACCAACTCCCCGAAGGCCCACGAAATTCATCACAGCACCACAAGACAAACAATTTTTGACAAAGGGTGTCCCTGTTGATGCTATGGTGGTAGCAGCGGCCACGAAAAAGGAGTTGGCTGAGACTTCTTTGTCTGTCCATCCCCCTAATAAGGAGTCTAGGACGATGGACAGATACAAGAAGCGGATGTTTTCCTCAGCGACCTTTTCCATGCAGTCGCTGAACTATTTGTGCCATTTTACACGCCTTCAAAGGATCTCCTTAAGGAGCTAGGAGATACCCTTCAAGATCCATCAACTGCGGGGGCCCAGGATAAGATTACCTCCCAGCTGGCGACTCTTAATTCGATAGTGAACTCCTCCATGCGGCTCATTTCTTATGCGGCCGTTGGGGCGAGTAGAGCCGCAAGCACAGGTGTGGCCTTGAGAAGGCACGTTTGGATGCGGTTATGTAACTTTGAGGAACCCTTTAAGGCGTCTTTCACCAATACCCCTTTTGATGGTTCTGCTCTTTTTGGACCACAGGTGAAGGATACCCTTACCAGGTGTGAGCAGGAAGGCAAGACTTTCTCTGCTGTGGGAGTCCGTTTTTCCACTCCTTCTAGACCATACCCCAAAGGTCAGAAAAGTGGCAAAATGTGGTTCCGGAAACCCCAGGGAGCCGTGCCTGACACACATGGTGAGTTTCCCTCCAGGGGCAGAGGAGGGAACAACGATAGACGCCGCCCTCGAGGCAGAGGGGGCCCGCAAAATCAGGGCAGCAGAAATTCCTTCTCGGACAAGCCCTTCCAGCATCCCTGAGGGGCTGCCTGGCTGCTCGCCTTCGGAGGCAGTCGGGGGAAGATTATCGCTGTACCCAAAAGCCTGGCAAGACATAACTCAAGACAGATGGGTACAGTCTAACATATCCGGAGGTTACAGAATTCCCTTCGTTCATACCCCCTTAAGGTCAAGCAAGATGTTCCACCCAGTCTAAGGGAACAAGCAGTTCAAGAGATCTCAAAACTGCTACAAAAAAGAGCCATCCAACGAGTCCCAGCAGACCAGCAAGGATCCAGAATTTACTCAAGGTTCTTTTTGGTACCAAAAAAGAGAGGGGACTGGAGACCCATTTTGGATCTCAGCAGACTAAACAGGTCTGTACAAAGAACGAAGTTCCGGATGGTCACGCTTCAGTCCATTCTACCCTTTTTGGGTCAGGACAATTGGATGTGCTCCATAGATCTTCAAGATGCGTACTACCATATCAAAATGGACAGGCGCTCCAGAAGATTCCTCTGCTTCCGGCTGGGAGCCAGTCATTATCAGTTCCGAGCTCTGCCCTTTGGTCTCACCACAGCCCCCAGGGTGTTCACCAAATGTATGGCAGTAGTTACCTCTCACCTGAGACGGCAAGGATTCCAGGTGTTTCCCTATCTAGACGACTGGCTTCTTACTGCTACCACCAGACATCAGCTGCTACGAGCCAGGAACTACACCATCCAAACTTGCTCCAAGCTAGGTATCACAATAAATTTCGAAAAGTCTGCATTGTCGCCTTGTCAGTCTATAACCTTTATAGGCACAAGTTTAAGTACAAAAGACATGTCAGCGAGACTTCCGTTACACAGAGTATTAGATATTCGCCGACATGTACAAGTGTTATTAGGATGCAAGAAAATTCAGGCCAGATTCGTCCTATAGACATTGGGCCTCATGGCAGCAGCGATCATACTAGTCTCCCTGGCTCGTTTTCATATGAGGATTCTTCAGTGGTTGTTTTCACCCAATGGTCATTTCTACAACTTACAATGTCTCACATGATTATGATTACACAGGCATGCAAAGACCAGCTTGCTTGGTGGATGGTTTCTCCGTCAGTACCCCAGGGCAGACCATTTATTCTTCCTCCTCCAGTAGCCACGGTGAACACGGATGCTTCCCTGATCGGGGGGGGGGGGCACTTTCAGGGCAGAACAGTCCAAGGCACATGGCAACCCCACAGGTACCATCTTCATATCAATGTCTTGGAGATGAGAGCTGTGCTTTTAGCATTGCAAACGCTTCAGAACTCTCTTCCCACCGGGACCATTGCAATTCAGACAGACAATATGTCGGTAGTGTGGTACAAACAAGCAGGGCTGAACCAAGTCCTACCCCCTATGTCGAGAAGCACTCAGACTCTGGCAATGGGCGATCTCTTCCCAGCAGTTTCTGATAGCAACGCACATCCCTGGGAAGTCCAACGTTATAGCGGACAGGCTGAGCAGAGCAATTCTCATGCCTCACGAGTGGTCTCTCAATCAGACAGTGGCGGACCAAATCTTCCGCAAATGGGGTCAGCCTTGCTGTTACCTTTTCGCCACCCCTTTCAACAGCAAGTGTGACAGTTTCTTTTCTCTCCTCCCTCTTCCCGGATACCCTCCCAGAGACGCTCTAATCCACAATTGGCCTCAGGGACTTCTTTATGCATTCCCTCCATTTCCCCTGATTCCCAAACTAATACAGAAAGCTACCGCGCTGGGATGCAAGATGATCCTCATTGCCCCCTACTGGCCTCAACAAATTTGGTTTCCGTTCCTGCATCATCACCTCCTGGAGCAGCCCTGGACCCAGTACCAGACCTCCTGATCCATCAGTCGGGTGGGCTGCACCAATCCCTGCAGTCTCTTAACCTCACTGCTTGGTTGCTCCACTTTCAACCTTAGCCAGGCTTCCGGACTTTTCCTAATCGGTGCGTGAAATCATGTTATCTTTGCACAAATCTACCACCAGAAAAACTTATGCTAGTAAGTGGAAATGTTTCTCTTGCTGGGCAGAGTCTAAAAACATAGATCCCTTTTCAGCCCCGGTCCACCACGTTTTAGATTTCTTAGCGGAACTTTTTCAGGTTGGGTCCTCTTCTGCCACCATTAGAGTTCAGTTAGCCGCAATTTCAAATTTTCATACAGGCCTATCTGAAACTAGTATCATGTCCCATAAGCTTTGCAAAGCTTTTCTCAAAGGGGCTACTTTGCTCAGGCCCCCAGTAAGAGATCCCCCGCCTCCGTGGGATCTTAATTTGATCTTAGCTTCCCTAATATTGCCCCCCTTTGAACCCGTAGCTTCATGTTCCTTAAAGTTTCTTTCTTGGAAAACCCTCTTTCTTGTGGCAATTACCTCAGCCAGAAGAATTTCCGAACTCCAGGCCCTTTGTGTTCACCCTCCTTATTTAGTTTTCCATAATGACAGAGTTTCGCTCAGGACTAATCCCTCCTTCCTTGCTAAGGTACCTTCTGAGAGTAATCTGAATCAGTCCATTGATCTTCCAGTCTTCTTCCCAAATTATTCCAACAAAGCTGAACATAAATTACATCAGTTGGATGTTCATAGACAATTACGTTTCTACTTGTCTAGGACTAAATAAATTAGAAAATCAGATCAACTCTTCCCGTCCTATGCTGAAGGTAAACAAGGTCTACCAGTATCTAAAGTAACTCTATCTAGGTGGTTGACTTCTATTATTACTTTGATTTATCAATTGAGGAACAAACAGCTCCCTGCTAAACCAAAAGGCCACTCTACTAGGGCTTTAGCTACTTCTGTAGCTTTTCAGGCAAGATTACCAATGGAATTCATTTGTGCGGCAGCTACATGGGCCACTCCCCATACATTTATTTCTCATTATAAGTTGGATGTGACCTCTAGGAGCAGAGCTGATTTTGGTTCCACTGTGCTTGAAGAGTCTGTTCCGATGAGCCACCCAGGACTGAGGTGCTAGGGACGCTGTCCCAACCAGCAAGAATGAAGGCGAGATAGACAACTTAACATTAAGAAGTTATGTACCTACCATAACGTTCCATGTTAGTTGTCTTCTTCTCGCCTTCTTTCTTGCGTGCCACCCTCCGTCCTCCTATCCTAATAGACCGAGAAGAGTTGCCCTCTGAGTTCCTTTTAGCTGGCTGGGTCTTACCTGGTTTGTTCCCTCAACCTTTTAGCTCTGTAGCTAAGCATATGCTGTTAGGACAGGTGTCCTTATATTTGTCTGTAGTTAGGTCTGCCAAACAAAATCTGGGGATCTAGCACCAGGCATTGCGGGATATGGGGAGGCCTCGAGCCAGTAAATAGCTCTTGAGCTTTAGAAGATGGCCGAGTTGGAGCCGAGGATCGGCTCCGAACCCAACCAGCAAGAAAGAAGGCGAGAAGAAGACAACTAACATGGAACGTTATGGTAGGTACATAACTTCTCATCTTCCATGCGGACAGGGTTTCCCTCAGGACTAACCCATCTTTTATGCCCAAGGTGGTATCTAGTGTGGCTTTAAACCAATCCATCCATTTGCAAGCCTTTTTTCCTAATCCTCAGAATAAAGGGCAAAGGATCCTGCACTCCTTTGATGTGCACAGACATCTCAGGTTCTGCCTTGACAGGACTAAACCTTTCAGAAAACCTGACCAGCTGCTAGTCAGCTTTGCTACAGGGGCAGAGGGCAAGGCCATATCGAAACAATTTCTAAATGGATAGCACACTGCATTCATTTCTGCTACAAACACCATGGAAAACCTACCCAACAGGGGATCAGGCCTCATTCCACTAGGGCTACCTCAACCTCTACAGCTTTTCTCAAGGGAGTCCCTACCTGGGACATCCTGGAAGCTGCAACCTGGAGTTCTGTACACACCTTCACCAAGCATTACCACTTGCGTATCTTTTCTAAATCCAGAGCTGGTTTTGCCAGAGCAGTCTTACAAGGCCTGCTAGTCAGCCCTACTACTTCTTGACTGCCTCCACCCTTCCTCAGCTTTGGGAATCAACCCAAGTGTGATGACTGCAACAGTGAAACAAGAAGAACATAGTACAGTTGTGTACACTTACCATAAATGTAGATGTTCGAGTGTATTCACTGTTACAGTCCTGGTTATCCTCCCTCCAGCCTGTCTTTCTACCCATCCTGTTTTTTGGCCATATCTTGTGGAAGTGGTATTTACTTTTTACTGGAGGTGTTCCACACCATTTGATTGCTTCCTATTTTGGGGGCTCCTGACATCTGGGGCAAGAAAAACTGATGTAATGACATCGGCTGCATGTTTTATACCCATGATGACCTGACGTCATGGATGAGGTGACAGCATCTGATGCAGAAATCCCAAGACTCTGGCATTCGGGCTGACAGAGAACTACCTGTAGGCAGATAACACAAGTGTGATGACTGCAACAGTGAATATACTCAAATATCTACATTTTTGATAAGTGTACACAACTGTACTTTTATGAATACTGCAACATCAGAATAGAAGGACATAGAATAGTTGTGTAAGACCTTACCATAACCATAAACGTTCTTCGTGTTTCACTGTTGCAGTCATCACATTCAGGTTATCTGATTGCAGTTGCCCTCAGTCGGCCTGATTAACAAAGTCTTAGGTCCTGTGTCGGTTGCTGTCCCGTCTTCTGTGACGTCAGGTCGTCAGGGGTATAAAACATGCAGTCAATGCCATTACATGAGTCTTTCTTGCCGTGCGGTGCCCAAAGCAGAAGCAGTTTGCAAGTGCTGGTCGGCCGACTCCTGAAATTTTTGTTTTCGAGTTTCAGAACCGAATTCTTCAACTAAAAGCTAAGTACCCCATTGGGGAAACTTTTTCTTGCTCTAAACCAGTGTCAGTAAAAGTAACTAATAGCATTGCTTGTGGAAAGCAAATACCTCATAAAGATTTTCATTCGTATTGTATTCCTTGCCTAGGCCCTGACCACGTCGTACGTCGCTGTCAGTTTTGTGCCTCATTTAAACCACAAACTATCCGTCGTCGATATATTTTTGCTTCTAAATATTTTGGTGCATGGTTCAATTATCCTGATATGTCTTCGGTAAGCCATCCAACTGCCGACATTCTGAAAAAACGCAAAGATAAAGACAGACAGGCCGCCTAGGTCCAAAGCTGCCAACGACGCTTCTCTTAAGCCAATCGCCAATTCGCTGGTACTCAGTGAGGTGCTTTTGCAGCCCCTGATACTTGCTACTTCAGTTTCACAGGCCTCTGCTGAGACCCATTCGGAGTCCGGTATGCCGCGAGATGCTTCAGCTGGTGAACCTGCGGGATGTCTCTACCTTGGATGGGTCCGGAGCCGCTGTGCAGGCACCGACTTCTGAGGGTGTATTCTGGCCTACTGACTTGCGTATTAAACCAACGCCATCTTCTTCTTCAAGGCCTAAAACTCGAACCATGCCTAGAAAACTGACGCCCAGACCGCATGGTCAGGCCTGTATGCCTAAAAAACAAATGATAAGAATGGCTGAAGACCTTATTACTTTAATCAGGGGAAGCCAACCTTCCCCCTTTGAGATCTAGGACTGAGTTTGCTTATGATACTTCTGACCAGGATTCTGAATTTTTCTGTTTCCTCCGATGACCAGGATTTACACTTATCTACCTATGAGGATTCTGATGCTGAGGACTCTATTCCCTCTGCTGTCCCCCCCAGAGGATTTCTCTTTTGGTGAAACCTTGCATACTCTCAGGGAGCATTTTCATTGGGAAAGTCAGTATTTCTTTGATTCTAAAAAGAGTCTTAGGGATTTCTTACTCCTGCCCCAGCACAGGCCTTTAGCCTTACCTCCTGTACTAGATATTGTTGATGATGCTCTTTCGGAATCTAGCTTGGCCCCTGACTCTTTACCTCCTGCTCCCAGAAAACCTGATAGATATTACAGGTTCCCTGACTCTCACAAGTTGCTTTTTAGAAATCCTACTGCGGATTCTGAGACCATTTCACAGGGACCCGATGGCATTAAAGCTACTACTGCCAAAAATCCTACCCCCTCTGATAGAGAATCCAGGGCGCTGGATAGATGGGTTAAGAAGGTATACACTTCTGCAACTTTGGCCATTAGTGCCTTAAACTGCCAGTTTCATATGTTGAAGTATCAGCAGCATATTATTGGATTGCTTAAACAGAAAATGATGTTGATTCCTGATTGTGCCGAAAATAAGGATTTACAGGATTTACTGCATTCAGCTGAACAAGTTGGAAAACAAACTTTGCAATGTGGTTTTGATTCACTAGAGGCATCTTGCAGGGCTGCTGTAACTGGGTCTGTTCTTAGAAGGCATGCTTGGCTTAAGGAGCAATCCTTGCCAGATCATGTTAAAGTGATATTACTGGATGCTCCCGTAAACCAGGACCGCCTGTTTGGCAACAAGGTAGTAGAAGTACTTAAAAAGTTGGAGGAAAAAGCTAAATCTATGCAAACTGTTAAAGATTTTTTACAAGTATAATCTCCAAGGTTTAGTAGGCATTGGCCTTCCAACAATTGGTCCTTTCCTGCCTCTTCTAGACCTTCTCAGTCCAAACCCAGGTCCAGCAGAGCTCCCAGGCTTCAGTACCAGGGTACTCACAGGATTAAGCAGTGGGGGGGTCTCCTCTTCCAGATCTGGGAGTAATAAAACTCCCTGCTATGGTAAACTGTCTCAATGACTTCTTTTTAAAACTTCTAAACACATCTCAACTGACTGCCCCTTTGGGGGAAAGATTGCTCTTCATGCAAAGAACTTGGAACTCATTACCCAGGACAAATGTTTTTTAAATATAGTGTCCCAGGGATACAGATTTCACTTCCACATGTTACCAACACCAAGTGAGTGGCCAGATCTACCCCTATATCAGTGGGCAGAAGCCCAAAAGCAAGTACTTTCTCTCCTAAGCATGGGGGCTATTCCGTTGGTACTAGAATAGGGAAAGGGACAAGGTTTCTACTCGAGCCTTTCCTGGTACCCAGAAAAGGCAATTCATGGCATCCTATCCTGGACCTGTCTACTCTAAACACCTTTTTGGTGATTCCAAAATTCAAGATGCTGACTCTTCACCAGTTGCTCCCTATGCTGGGCAAAGGCGCTTGGTTGGCAACACAAGATTTAAAGGAAGCACACCTGCACATCCCAATCAGGGAATCTTGCAGAAGATACTTACGCTTTTAAGCAGGCTACATGCACTGTCAGTTCTCTGCACTGCCCTTTGGCTTATCTACTGCGCTGAGGGTATTCACAAACTGCGTAGCTCCAGCCATTGCATTTTGCAGGCAAATAAATACTCATATATACCCGTACCTGAATGGTTGTCTAATTCAGGCAGAAAGCCAGGACATACTTTTGAATCATCTGGCCTTTGTACAAAGGGTGCTGACTTGTCTGGGGTACACCATAAACGAAAAGAAATCACACCTGGTACCCTGTCAACAAATTATATTCCTAGGAGCAAGCTTGAATTCAACTTCCCAGATAGCTTTCCTCATACCAGAGAAACAAATTCATTTGCCAACCTACTTCAAACAAGTGGCCACAAAAACCTGCTATCTGCAAGGCAAATACTACAAGCGTTGGGGTTCATGGCCTCCTGCATTCTTCTAATTCCATATGCTAGACTGCATATGAGGAAGCTACAGTGGTATCTAAAAAGCCTATGCTGTCAACATTCTCAGGATCTAGAAGCAGTGATGCCTATCATACCTTGCCTACGCCTAGAGTTCCTTTGGTGGGCAGAGGCCTGCCACCAAAACAAGGGACTACCATTCACACTACCCCCGGCCACCCAAACCATAACAACAGACATATCAGACTATGTATGGGGGGCTTACCTGGCAGGGAAGTGCATTCAGGGCAAATGGAACCCAATCAAATGCACCTGCATATCAATCAAAAAGAAATGTTAGCTGTACAGAATGCTCTGACAGCCTTCAAGGACCACATTCTTCCAGGACAATTAATGGTAAAGATGGACAACACCACTGTTATGTGGTACATAAACAAGTGGGGGGTACACATTCTTACCCCCTCTGCAGACTAGCCATGGCATTATGGAACACAGCCCTGAGCTACCAAGTGCATCTACAAGCTCAGTTCCTGCCAGGAAAACTAAATACACTGACAAATGAACTAAGCAGAAACCTCATGGACCCACACGATTGGAAACTGGAACAAAGGATTTTCAACTTGCTGACAAGCAAATGGGGGAGCCCAGATATAGACTTGTTTGCCTCCCCTCAGAACTATCATTTGGAGAAATTTTGCACAAGGACTCCCCACAAACAAGCTTGGAAAGTGGATACTCTGTCCTTCAGCTGGAAAGTTTATGCCTTTCCTCCTCTGCCTCTGCTCTCCAAAGTACTACTAAAGATCAAACAAAGACAAACCAAGGACGATTTTGATTGCACCAGACTGGCCTCGCCAGCACTGGTACCCCGTCTTGCGCAGTGTGTCACTGTTGGCCCCATGGCACCTGCCTCAGACTCCTACCGTATTGTCTCAGCAGGAGAACCAGATTCTGCACCCTCAGCTTCAAACACTGAACCTAGCAGCCGGGCTAATTACCTAATCTCTCATTTACCATCCCGCAGTAAACCAGTGATGGATATCATTTTAGAGGCAAGGAGGCCTAGTACTAGAAAATCTATTGCTGAAAAATTGAAGATTCTGTGCCTGGAACCAATCTCAAGGGATGAGCATAGCAGTGCCCAATTTACCTCAGATTTTACAATACTTAACTGAGATGCTTCACAATGGCCTGTCTTTCTCCTCCATCAAAATTCACGCCTTAGCCATTTCAGCACATTATAACAAAGAACCTCCTCTCTTCTCTCATCCACTACTCAAGGAGTTCCACAGAGGGGCCAAATATTTACGACCACACAGGAGAGCTCCAACTCCAGCCTGGGACCTTCTTTGTATTGGAAAAACTCACTCTTCCTCCTTTCGAGCCAGCTGCTACAACAGACTTAAAATTCCTTTCTTGGAAAACCGCTTTCCTTTTAGCAGTCACTTCAGCAAGAAGAGTATCTGAATTACAGGCCCTTATGGCAGTGGAGCCTTTCATCATCTTTCATGTGGAGAGGGTGTCCCTCAGGATGAATCCCTCTTTAATGCCCAAGGTGGTATCCAGTGTGGCCCTTAATCAGTCCATTGATTTGCCAACCTTCTTTCCTAATCCACAGAACCAAGGGGAACAGATACTGCATTCCTTAGATGTGCACAGAGAACTTAGATTCTACTTGGACAGGACTAAACCTCAAAGGAAATCTAAACAACTGCTGGTAGCATTTGCTGCAGGGGCAGAGGGGAAGGCTATTTCAAAGCAAACAATTTCCAAATGGATAGGCCATTGCATTCACTTCTACTACAAGCACTATGGAAAACCTATCCCACAGGGGATCAGACCCCACTCAGCCAGGGCTGCATCTACCTCTACAGCCTTTCTCAGAGGTGTCCCTACCAGGGACATCCTAGAAGCTGCTACCTAGAGTTCTGTACATACTTTCACCAAGCATTACCATCTGCCAATTTCCTCTAAATCCAGAGCTGGCTTTGCCACTGCAGTCTTGCAGGGCCTTATAGCTGATCCTAATGCTGTCTAAATTCCTCCTCCCATCCTTTGCTTTGGGAATCTACCCAGATGTAATGTTTGCAACAGTGAAACAGGAAGAATATAGTACAGTTGTGTACACTTACCATAAATTTAGATGTGCGAGTATATTCACTGTTGCAGTCCTGGTTACCCGCCCTCCAGCCCTCTTACTACTTTTGGCTATACCTCTACCCTCCTTTACTATGCTCAAAAGCTTTTTGGTGTATTTGCTTTTTTCTTGGAGCTATAAGCCTGTATATGTATAGATTTAATTGCTTCCCATTGGGGGGCACCTGACATCTGGGGCAAGAAAAACTGATGTAATGGCGTCGGCTGCAAGTTTTATACCCCTGACGACCTGACGTCATGGAAGAAGGGACAGCAACCGGCGCAGGACCCAAGACTTTGTTGATCAGGCCAACTGAGGGCTACTGCAAGCAGATAACCTAAATGTGATGACTGCAACAGTGAATACACTTGAACATCTACATTTATGGTAAGTGTACACAACTGTACTATGTCCTTCTCTTCTGTGTTGCAGTATTCAGTCCCTCCCTCCTACTCCCCGTGCCTTGCTTCTGCTATAGCAGGTATTTTATGAACACCCGTGATCATGTTCTTCCTCAAGTCTCTACATACATAGCCTTATTACTGCCCTGGCTCTAGCAGGCATGGAAGTCTAAGGGTCTCAGTTAGGACTCTCCTTAAAAACCTCAGGGGCATTAGTATATGCATCAGAAACTATTCTGAGGAGGATACGTGCAGGCATCACATTTATATCTAACACCGGTTTATGGCTCTTGTAGCTGACGTCACATGTAACCTCCTAGACAAAGACTTTGGTATACTGGCCAGACAGAGGTGCTGCAGGCAGTACTCCCTACTGTTATGAATACTGCAGCATAGAAGAGAAGGACATTTATGGTTATGGTAAGGTCTTACACAACTATTCTTTATATCCACTCTTTTTTAATTTGTCCCTTGTGCTCATTGTAGGGAATGTGATTATTTTCAGTGTCTTTCACACAGCCTTTGTATTTGGTCATCAGATCATGAGTTTAGGTCATCACTGGCACTACAGCAAGTTACGGATTGCAGTTGCAACTAACCCTTTAACCATGCAGTCATTAGTATTGCAAAGCAAAAACCTACTACTACTTGACAGTGATGGAAATGATCATATTCTAGACTAAGGACCTGCTTTCTGATCCATTAGAGGATATCTGGTAAAGGTAAAAGGACCTGATGGCCAGGTTAAGGCCTTAAGTACTGGCTTCGTAGAACTTGTGATGGTGTCTTATCCTTTTTTTGATCATTGCCCAGTTTGAATAGACACTCCTCCCTGACTCTTGCTTTTGAACATAGGATCCTAAGGTTTGATGTCCCAGCAAAGACAGTGCTGTTTTCAGGTAGTGTGCAAGCCCATGGACTGCTGTGGTAACAGTTTACTCTGGCCACACTGCACCTCAGGTCTCATCTGTTTATCCATTATGTTTTTATGTTCTAGTATATATTTGTCTGGGCCAGAATACAGTTTTCCAAATTATAAATGTCATTTTGCTTAAGCTCACCTCCTTTCTGTTGATTCTTGCAATCAAGTATTAGTCTAAGGCTCATTTCTCATCGTCAGTCTTGCTGATCTTTGTCTGCAAAATTTAGTCCTGCTTTTTATGGTTTTATACCTGTGGTTCCTTGTCTGAGATTCTGAAAGTTCTCCCAAGGCCCTATTATAAGGTGATCTGAAGAGAATGGGCCCGTGTAATTAATTTCTCAATTTTTTTTTACAACTTTATTAAATATGACTTTTTTTTTTTTAAAGTGAAATGGTACCTATAAAGAAAAAGAAAGCAAACCATAACATTTCTTTAGTTTTCATGCAGTGTGTGTATTTATATTAAATGAAAACGAAAATTGCATAAACTGTTCAATTTCTTAGGCCAAGTCCAAACACTGAACTGTTGGACCGGTGACTGCTGACAATTAAAACAAACTCCTCACAAACTTGAGCTCCTCTGAGCTCATAATCTCCTGCTTCCTTTTCCAGATTTTGTTGTTGCCATTAAGACATCTCCAAGCAGCCCAGGTGTTCAGAGTGTTTTCTTATTCTTGGTTCAGCTAAATGTAGTATTTTTTTTTTTTCATTATTTGACTAATATTTAGTTTGTGTTTGGTTGTAGGTTTACTTTGGTGCTTTACTGATCTGTTTGTTTCTTAGTTTCTTCCCTGTCTGTTCATCCGCCCATCCTCCTCCTACCCAGTCGTTTCTTGGGCAGTTGGCCCCTTGAGTATTAAACTCCCTTTGTTGGGCAGTTAGAGCAGCAGGTAGTGGTCTTTTTGGTACCCTTTGGATTTGTTTAGTGTTTGTGTATGACATAAAGAGGGTAAACTTGAGTTTAACAAATGCAAATTGTGCAAGCATAGGATCCCCTCCATCCCCCTACGGACCCACATGATTTATGCTTGCTGTGTTTAGAGGCTTCTTATTGAACATGTGATTGAGCTGTTTGGAAGAACTTTACTTCTAGGACTCTGGCAGAACAATAGAATAAACTTTTGCTGAAAGGTATCATCCTGCCAGTCTCTGCACCAACTTCATCTGCTTCTTTGCCTATGCAAACAAAAAGAAAAGAGGAAAGTTGACGGTTAGCCTGTGTTGGAGAAACTAACTTTGGCTAAAACACTCAGGGTTTCTACTACTTCTCCTTGCAGAGAAACTCCCAGCTTTCACTGTTGCAGTCATTACTTTTGGGGTAATCCTGCTGGCAGGTTGCCTTCAGCCGGCCTGAATTCCAAAGTCTTGAGTCCTGCATCGGCTGCTGTCGCCCCTTCTCTGACGTCAGGTCGACAGGGGTATAAAAGAAGCAGCCGACACCATTTTCTTCAGTCTTTCTTGCCGCGTGGTGCCCGAAGCAGAAGCAGTTCGCAAGTGCTGGTCGGCTGACTCCTGAGATTTTCATATTTGAGTTTCAGATCCGAAGTCTTCAATAAAGCTAAGTACCCCACTGGGGAAAATTTTTTTTTGCTGTAGACCGTTGTCAGAAAAAGTTAATAATTGTATTTCTTGTGGAAAGCAAATACCTCATAAGGATTTTCATTCTTGCTGTATTCCTTGCCTAGGCCCTGATCACGTTACTGGTTGTCAGTTTTTGTGCTAGATTTAACCAACCCACTATTAAGCGTCTGTATGATTTTGCTTTAAACTTTTTTGGACACCGGTTTAATTATCCTGAAATGTCATTGGATAGCCGGTACACTCTAACATCTACACTTATGGTAAGTGTACACAACTGTACTACTCTATGCCAAGATGGTGCACAGGCAGTTTTCTTCTGAGAAGGAACTCTCCAAACTAATTTCTTCCAGGCCCCTTTTGCTAACTTCAGTCAGATCACATAGATCCTGTCAGAAGTTCTATGCAGGTGGATTCAGAGTATACAGTGTTGGCCTAATTTTTATGCTCCAACAGTACCTACCCTGGACCAAGACCTTCCACCCACCACCCCTGCTTTCATTACTCTACTGGACCTGGTCTTTGCTCTGGCATTGATGGAACAGGCACAGGCTGTCATGTTGGGCACCTCAATGCAGGTAGACCTTTAGTCTCCCACACCGTTAGCTTCAGCACTGGTAACATCAAAGTTGTATCCTTTGTCTCGGACTATTACTAGATCCCTGTCTCTCTGCCTCAAGTCTTTCGCATTGATGTTCTCTGTGCCATTTTCATTGTTGCAACTCTTATAGCATACCTTGGGACCAAAGATACGGGGCTTGGTGCTGACCCTGGAGACCTCTTTATCGGCACTTGGTACTAAGTTTCCTGTCTTTTCCCCAGTACTTTCTTTGACACTGGTGGTTCTGGTCCCAAGCACTTTTAAGGATTCCATGGTGCAGAAGGGATCTACTTTTAGCTTCTGTGTGCCTATCATGTCAGCAGCACAGATTACACTCCAAGGTACCAGTGAAGTTGGGAACTTGTCTACCATCATCTCATACTCCAAGACCAGAGGAGTTCCAGGCTAGTATGGGCGAGATCTGGAGGTCACTCTTCCCAAGGGAGTTTGGATGGGGAATTCCATCACAGCCTCCCCCCAAGGAAGAGGATGCACAAGAGAAAACACCTGGATTCCTGTTGGGAATCTTCACTCTGGATACAGATCTGGATGGGGCGGGGGCACCAAAATCTCCCCAGAAGATCATTCCTTCAGTGAAGTTTTGGAGATCATGGCCCATGGACTCCATCTCTTCCAAGGAGCAGATTTTACAGGTGGCCTGTAACTCTTCTACTGCAGCAGCATGGGTAGTGCCACTCCCGTCACACTCTCTAGAAAAACTTGTGGACATGGTCTTTAGCAAATTGTAGAAGTAGTTGGATGTGTTTGAGTCCATCCCAAGAAAGCTAAATCACATACCCAAATACAGGTCTTATTGGAACATTGGGCTGCTCGTCTTCATCATGGTAGCTGTGGCTAATAGGAAAGGGATCCTAAAGATGCCCAAACCATCCAACCCCTTAATAAGGATTCCTGGATGATGGATAGGCTAGGGAAGCTAGCGTATGCATCCATTGCATTTGAGGTCAGGGCTTTAGACTTCATGGTGCATTTTCAGAGGGAGATTAGGAAATATCTGAGAATCTGAAACGGCCGCCAAATGGGGAGCTCCAGTATCAACGGGAGATCCAGGTAGCCATAATGGGTACCATATACTCTTTGTGCATCTCCTATGTAATGCAACAAATAGGGTAGCAGGATCAGGCCTGATTAAATAGGCATAGTCGCGGCTCACCAACTTTCTGGACCACATCAGACCATTATTTGTTCACTCCCCTTTTGACAGCAATGTACTGTTTGGGCAGTAAGAAAACTACCAAGAACGAAAAACAGCCAGGAGATCAGCTCCGCAGTGGAAGCACAGAACCACAGTTAAAATGCAATACTTTAATGTAAAGCTATAAAAACGGTA
The DNA here is from genome assembly GCF_019279795.1 of Protopterus annectens. Lineage (NCBI taxonomy): Eukaryota > Metazoa > Chordata > Ceratodontiformes > Protopteridae > Protopterus > Protopterus annectens. Next base: position 1,166,656,781 of record NC_056747.1, on the reverse strand, counting down.
AAATAAGTGCTTTTGTCCCCATATCTCCAGAACTTCATCAGGTAGCTTACAGACATAAACAGACTCTATTTAAATCCTCCGCTGAACAGTCACATGTCCTCTAAGTGCTCGTCATCATCATAGTTAGCTTAAAAGAAACAGCTTTCACAAAACCCCTTGGAACATGCATGCATGTGTATGTGTGTGTGTGATAGAAATATATGTATATTTGTGATGATCTTCATGTTTCACTGTTGCAGTCATTACATTTGGGTAATCTGCTCTCAGGTTGCTCTCAGTCAGCCTGATTAACAAAGTCTTGGGTCCTGCGTCGGATGCTGTCCCTTCTTCCATGACGTCAGGTTGTCAGGGGTATAAAACATGCAGCCAATGCCATTACATTAGTCTTTCTTGCCGCGCGGTGCCCGAAGCAGAAGCAGTTCGCAAGTGCCGGTCGGCAGACTCCTGAAATTTTCGTTTTCGAGTTTCAGAACCGAAGTCTTCAACTAAAAAGATAAGTAACCCCGTTGAGGAAACTTTTTCTTGCTCCTTACCGATGTCAGTAAAAGTTAATAATTGCATTACTTGTGGGAAGCAAATACCTCATAAGGATTTCCATTTGTACTGTATTCCTTGCCTAGGCCCTGACCAACAACGTACCTTGCTGTCGGTTTTATGCTTTATTTAATCCGCGCACTATCCATTGTCTGTACATTTTTGCTTCCATATATTTCGGTTCTCAATTTAATTGTCCAGAAATGACGTCTGTTAGCCATCCGACTACCGGAATACCAAAAAAAAAAACGCAAAGAAAGACAGAAACAGGCCGTTGCTTTCCAGAACTGCCGACAACGCTTCTCCTAAGCCAGTCACCAGTTCGCTGGTACTTAGTGAGGTGCTTTTGCAGCCCCTGATGCCCACTACGTCTGATTCGCAGGCCTCTATTGAGACCCATTCGGAGTCCGGTAGGCAGCGAGATGCTTCACCTGTGAAACCCGCGGATGTCTCTTCCTTAGATGGGTCCGGAGCCGCTGTGCAGGCACCTGCTTCTTTTGGGGAAACTTTACATACCTTAAGGGAGCATTTCCACTGGGAAAGTCAGGATTTTTCTGAATCCAAAAAGAGGCTTAGGGATTTCCTCCTCCTTCCTCAGCATAGGCCTTTGGCTATACCTCCTGTACTAGACATTGTTGATGATGGTTTTTCAGAATCCAGTATGGCCCCTGATTCCCTGCCTCCGGCCCCTTGTAAGCCAGACAGATACTACAGGGTTCCTGACTCCCACAAATTCCTTTTTAAAAATCCTGTTGCGGACCCTGAAACAATTTCTCAGGGGCCCAAGGACATTAAGGCTTCTACTGCTAAAAATCCTACCCTTTCTGATAGAGACTCCAGGGCGCTGGATAGATGGGGTAAAAAGGTTTATACTTCTGCAACCTTGGCAATCCGAGCTTTAAACTGTCAATTATATACGCTAAACTATCAACAGCATATCATGGGACTGCTTAAACAGAAAATGATGTTAACTTCTGACTGAGTAAAATAAGGAATTACAGAATTTATTGCATTCAGCTAAGCAAGTTGGAAAACATACTTTGCAATGTGGTTTTGATTCTTTGGAGGCAGGGTTGCTGTTACTGGGTCTGTGCTTAGAAGGCATGCTTGGCTTAAGGAGCAATCTCTGCCAGATCATGTTAAAGCAAAATTGTTGGATGCTTCTTTGCAGCAGGACTGTCTGTTTGGTAATAAGGCTGAAGAAGTTCTAAAAAAGATGGAAGATAAAGCTAAATGTATGCAAACTGTGAAAGATTTTACAGGTATAACCTCCAAGATTTAGTAGGCACTGGCCTACTAAGAACTGGTCCTTTCCAGTTCCTTCCAGAGCCACTCAAGCCAAACCCAGACATTCCAAGAGCACCAGGTTTCAGTCCCAAGGGACTTGCAGAACTAAGCAATGGTGTGCCTCCACTTCCAAATCTGAAACAGCAAGACACCTCCCTATGGTAAACAGTCTCAATGACTTTCCTTTAAAATTACCAAGCACTTACCGGTTAGCCGCCCCTTTGGGAGGAAAACTGGCTCTTCATGCAAAAAACTGGCAACTTATAACCCAGGACAATTGGGTTTTAAATATAGTGTCCCAGGGATACAAATTTCATTTCCACACGTTGCCAACGCCAAACGGATGGCCAGACCTTCCCCCAAATCAGTGAGCAGAGGCTCAGAAACAAGTACCTTCCCTCCTAAACATGGGGGCTATTCAACTGGTACCAGAAGAGGAAAAGGGACAAGGTTTCTATTCCAGACTTTTCCTGGTACCCAGAAAAGACAAATCATGGCATCCAGTTCTGGACCTGTCCACTCTAAACACCTTTCTGGACATTCCAAAATTTAAGATGCTGACTCTTCACCAGTTATTTCCTATGCTAGGCAAAGATGCCTGCTTGGCAACTCTAGATTTAAAAGAGGCTTACCTGCATATCCCATTCAGGAAATCTTGCAGAAGATACCTCCGCTTCAAAGCAGAATACTTGCATTATCAGTTCTCTGCACTGCCCTTTGGCTTATCTGCTGCACCCACGGTATTTACAAAGTGCTTGGCTCCAGTAATTGCATTTTGCAGGCAAAGAAATATTCAAATATATCTGTACCTGGACAATTGTTTAATTCAGGCAGAAAACAAGGCCATTCTTCTAAAACATCTGGCGTTTGTAAAAAGAGTTCTAACTTATCTAGGGTACACCATAAATGAAAAGAAATCACAACCGGTACCCTCTCAACAAATTACATTCCTGGGTGCAAGCTTGAATACAACTGCCCAGATGGGCTTTCCTTACGCCAGAAAAGCAAATTCATTTGGTGACTTATTTCAAACAGGTGGCCACAAAAACCCTGCTATCTGCAAGACAAATACTGCAAGCCTTGGGGTTCATGGCCTCCTGCATTCTTCTAATTCCATATGCAAGACTGCATATGAGGAAACTTCAGTGGTACTTAAAAAGTCATTGTCACAGCCCGGAAACAATGAATGTTCTTCGTGTTTTACTGTTGCAGTCATTGCATTCGGGGTAATCTGCTGGCAGGTTGCCCTCAGTCGGCCTGAATTCCAAAGTCTTGGGTCCTGCATCGGTTGCTGTCTTCTCTTCCATGACTTCAGGTCATCAGGGCTATAAAACATGCAGCCGACGCCATTTTCTTCAGTCTTTCTTACCGTGCGGTGCCTGAAGCAGAAGCATTTTGCAAGTACTGGTCGGCCGACTACTGAAATATTTGCGTTTGAGTTTCAGAACCAAAGTCTTCAATAAAGCTAAGTACCCTGTTGGGGAAACTTTTTTTTCTTGCTTTTTACCAATGTCAGAAAGTTAATTGTATTACTTGTGGGAAGCAAATACCTCATAAGGATTTCCATTTATACTGTATTCCTTGCCTAGGCCCTGATCACGTGCCTGGCTGTCGGTTTTGTGCTAGACTTAACCAACGCACTATTAAGCGTCTGTATATTTTTGCATCTAAGTATTTTGGAAACAGATTTAACTACCCAGAGATGTCATTGGATAGCAATCCGACTACCGGTGTACATAAAAAACACAAAGAAAAGGACAGAGAAAGGCAGTCGAGATCCAAAACCAATGACTAAGCTTCTCCAAAGCAGTTGCCGGTTCGCCGATACTCAGTGAGGTGCTTTCGCAGCCCCTGATACCCGCTACCTTCGAGTCGCAGGCCTCTACTGACACCCATGTGGAGTCCGGCATGTTCATAGGTAGGTACTAGGCTATTGGCCCTAGGGGCCCATACAAGCCTAGCCAAAAAATGTACCCTGGCTTTCGTCGCAAGATACTCAAGGTATTGGCCGACGAATGTATCTCCCTCAAATGGGTCCGGAGCCACTGAACATTTTTACATCAAACCGAAGAAAGCTACAAAACTAAAGGCAAAGACACCTTCTAAAACTAAAAAAACGACGCCTGAGCCATGTGCACAGGCCTCTTTGCCTAAAAAACAGATGATCAAAATGGCCAATGCCCTTATTACTTTGATCAGGGGTACCCATCCCCCTCCAGATAAGAGGCCTAGGCAAGACACTGACTGTGAATCTTCAGATCAGGTTTCTATTTCTTCTGATTCCTCTTCTGATCAGGAATTATCTTTACCTCCCTATGAGGATTCTGATGCTGAAGAGGCTATTTTATCTGCATCTCCTCCTGAAGATTATTCATTTGGAGATATCTTGCATACTTTGAGGGAGCATTTTCACTGGGAGAGTCAAGACTTCTCAGAATCAAAAAAGAGGCTCAGGGATTTCCTCCGTCTCCTCAGCACAAGCTTTTAGCCATTCCCCCTGTGTTAGACATTGTGGATGATGTTTTTTCGGACTCCAGCCTGACCCCTGACTCTACCTCCGGCTCCCAGTAAGCCCGACAGGTATTACAGGGTCCCTGACTCTCTTAACTTTTTATTTAGAAACCCTGCTGCTGATCCTGAAACTATTTCACAGGGTCCTAAGGGAGTTAAGGCCTCAACAGCAAAAAACCCTACCCCCTCCGACAGAGATTCCAGGGTGCTGGACAGATGGGGAAAAAAGGTTTATATATCTGCAACCTTGGCAATCAGGGCCTTAAACTGTCAATTTCATGTGCTTAAGTACCAGCAACATGTTATGGGATTGCTGAAACAGAAAATTATGTTGATTTCAGAATGTGCAGAAAATAAGGAATTGCAGGAATTATTGCATGCAGCTGAACAAGTTGGAAAGCATACTTTGCAATGTGGTTTTGATTCTTTAGAGGCCTCCTGCAGGGCCGCATTTCCTGGTTCTGTAATTAGGAGGCATGCCTGGTTAAAGGAACAAAATTTGCCTGATCATGTTAAAGCTAAATTACTAAATGCACCTTTACAGCATGATTCTCTGTTTGGTATTAAGGTAGAAGAGGTTTTAAAGAAAATGGAAGACAAAGCTAAATTTATGCAACTGTAAAAGATGTCTTGCAAGTGCAGCCACCCAGGTTCAGTAGGCACTGACCTACTAAAAATTGGTCTTTTCCTGTATCCAACAGAGCCACTCAAGGCAAATCCAAATGCTCAAAAGGCTCCAGAAACCAATCACAGGGTTCTTACAGGTCAAAGCAATGGGGTGCCTCCACCTCCAAATCTGGAGGAAACAAAGCACAACCCTACAGTAAGCAGTCTCAATGACTTTCCTCTACCTTCACCAAGCACATACCTTTTGGCAGCCCCCTTGGGGGGAAAACTAGCACTTCATATTCAAAATTGGCAGTTAATTACCCAGAACAAGTGGGTATTAAACATAGTATCCCAGGGGTACAGATTTCATTTCCATACTTTGCCAATTCCAAACGGATGGCCATATCTGCCACAAAATCAGTGGGCAGAGGCTCAGAAACAAGTTATATCCCTCATGGATATGGGGGCTATTTAACCAGTACCAGAAAAGGAAAAAGGACAAGGTTTTTATTCAAGACTTTTCCTGGTACCCTGAAAAGACAATGCCTGGCGTCCAATACTGGACTTACTGATTTTGAACATGTTCCTGGACATTCCAAAATTCAAAATGCTAACTTTACAACAGTTACTGCCTATGCTGGCCAGGGACGCTTGGTTAGTGACTCTAGACTTCACATACCTGCAAATCCCAATAAGGGAATCATGCAGAAGATACCTCTGCTTCAAGGCAGGTTTTTTGCATTACCAATTCTCTGCACTGCCCTCTGGCTTATCTGCTGCACCCAGGGTATTTACAAAGTGCGTGGCACCAGTAATTGCATTCTGCAGACAAAGAAGCATACAAATTTATCCTTATCTGGATGACTGTCTCATTCAAGCAGAGGACAAGGACACTCTTCTTCAACGTCTGGCATTTGTAAAAAGGCTTCTAACATGCCTAGGGTACACAAACGAAAAGAAATCCCAACTGGTACCCTCTCAAATAATTACATTCCTGGGTGCAAGCTTGAATACAACTGCCCAGATGGCTTACCTTACGCCAGACAAACAAAGGCAACTGACAACATACTTCAAACAAATGGCAACAAAAACCCAGTTATCTGCAAGACAAATTCTGCAGGCTTTGGGGTTCATGGCATTCTGCATTCTACTAATTCCATATGCGAGACTGCATATGAGGAAACCTCAATGGTACCTAAAAAGTTTATGGAGTCAACATTGTCACATTCTGGAAACAATGATTCCTCTCATTCCCTGCCTACAACAGGAGTTTCTTTGGTGCGCAGAGACATGTCACCAGAACAAGGGACTGTCATTCACTCTACCCCCTGCCACCCAAACCCTAACTACAGACGCATCAGACTATGCTTGGGGAGCCCACCTGGCGGGTAGATGCATTCAGGGCAAATGGAGCCCAAACCAAATGCATCTGCATATCAACCAGAAAGAGATGCTAGCTGTTCAGAATGCTCTGACAGCCTTCAAGGACTTATTTCATTCAGGACAACTACTGATAAAGATGGACAACACCATGGTTATGTGATGCATAAACAAGCAGGGGGGTACACATTCCTACCCCGTTTGCAGACTAGCCATAGCATTGTGGAACACAGCTTTGACTTAACAAATACATCTTCAAGCTCAATTTCTGCCAGGAAAGCAAAATACCGTGGCAGACCTAAGCAGAAATCTTATGGACCCGCACGAATGGAAACGAGATCCACAAATCTTCAGCATGTTAACACGGAAATGGGGGAGCCCAGACATAGATCTATTTGCCTCTCTCAAAAATTATCAGCTGGACACATTCTGCACAAGAACTTATCACAGAAAAGCATGGAAAGTGGATGCCTTCTCCTTCAGTTGGAAAAACCTATCCGTCTTTGCTTTTCCCCCTCTGCCTCTTCTCTTCTATGATCCTAGCTGCTCCGGGCTGGCTTCGCCAGCACTGGTACCCAATTCTAAGGACTATGTCTCAACTTCCTCCTTGGTACTTGCCTCAAATACCTCATCTACAGTCTTAGCAGAACAGTCAAATTCTGTACACTCAGCTCCAAACTCTGAATCTTGCAGCATGGCTGATCATTTAATTATTCAAACAACACCTCTCAGTAAATCTGTGATAGATGTCATTATGGAAGCCAGAAGACCTAGTACTAGAAAGTCTTATGCTGTTAAATGGAAGATATTCTGTGCTTGGAACCAAGCACAAGGAACAGACACAGCAAAGCCCAATATTCCTCAGATTTTACAATACTTGACTGAGATACTTGACAAGGGCCTATCTTTTTCCTCAATAAAAATCTATGCTTCTGTCATCTCGGCTCATTACAACACGGAGCCCTCACCTCTTTTCTCATCCTCTGCTAAAACAGTATCTTAGAGGGGCCAAAAATTTAAGGCCTCCCAGATCATCACCAACTCCTGCTGGGACCTCAGTTTTGTGCTGGAAAAACTCACCCTGCCTCCTTTTGAACCAGCAGCTACTGCGGATATAAAGTTTTTTCTTGCAAAACAGCTTTCCTTTTGGCAATCACTTCAGCAAGAAGGGTTTCAGAACTACAGGCCCTCGTGGCTGTGGAGCCTTTTATTGCATTTTACCTGGACAGGGTGTCCCTCAGGACCAATCCTTCCTTTATGCCTAAGGTGGTATCCAGTGTGGCTTTTAACCAAATTATTCACCTGCCAACATTTTACCCAAATCCGCAGAACAAGGAGGAGCGGATTCTGCATTCATTGGACGTACACAGACCACTAAGATTCTACTTAAACAGGACCAAATCTCTAAGAAAGTCTGATCAACTACTGGTGGCATTTGCTGCAGGCTCAGAGGGGAAGGCTATATCAAAGCAGACTATTTCTAAGTGGGTAAGCCACTGCATTAGTTTCTGCTACTTTCATCATGGTAAACCGGTGCCCAAGGGAATCGGGTCACATTCCACCTGGGCTGCCTCTACCTCAGCAGCCTTTCTCAGAGGAGTTCCAACCAAAGACATTCTAGAAGCTGCTACTTGGAGCTCTGTTCATACTTTTACAAAGTATTATCATTTGCCTCTCTTCTCTACATCCAGGGCAGGCTTTTCCGTTGCAGTTCTGCAGGGCTTTATAGCCACTCCTAATGCTGTTTAGTTCCGTCCTCCCATCCATAGCTTTGGGATTCTACCCAAACATAATGATTGTAACAGTGAAACACGAAGAACATAGTACAGTTGTGTACATAAATGTAGATGTTAGAGTATATTCACTGTTGCAGTCTGGGTTACCCACCCGCCATCCCCCTTTTTCCTAGAACTTCTCTTTCCTTCACTATATTCTAAAGCCTTTGTGGTGTGCTTTTAGATGAAGGTAAAGTTTATGTTGCTAAAATTGCATTTACAGATATATTGCTCTTGATATAGATATATATATATATATATATATATATATATATATATATATATGTATATGTATTTGCTCCACATTTGGGGGGCACCTGACATCTGGGGCAAGAAAAACTGAATAAAATTGCGTCAGCTGCATGTTTTATACCCCTGACGTCATGGAAGAGGAGACAGCAACCGACGCAAGACCCAAGACTTTGATTTTCAGGCTGACTGAGGGCAACCTGCCAGCAGATTACCCAAATGTAATGACTGCAGCAGTGAATACACTCTAACTTCTACATTTATGGTAAGTGTACACAACTGTACTTTTTATCTCAGTTACTTTAATTGGTTTAGACTTTGATTTCTATTTTCTAGTAATTGCTTTTTTGGCAGCCATTGTAATTAGACTCAGCAAGGCTTTACTGTCTCTCTATCATGGCTCAAAAAAAATTATCTCCCCAGTCAATCCACAATCTGCTCACCCAGCATCTGTGACACAGCGATCCGGAGGGATTTCCTGAAGTCTGCCAGCTCACTACACTCCCAGAAAATATGTTCACAGCCACCTCTTTCTTGCCCGTCATACCTCCATTTACTATACACCTGAGGAAAAATTCTTTGGTGCCTACTTGGGGTATAAAATACCTATGTAAACACTTCCAGGCAAAGATCCTAAATCTTCTAGACTTTGTTGCATATTTTGTAGATGCACAATACCCCCCCCCCATTGTCTGTTTGTGAACTGCTTATCCAGTCTCTCTTCCCAATCATTTCTAAGCTCCTCTGATTGAATGTTTTACTTGTCATGCAATATGTTATATGTTATACTAATTTATTCCTTTTTTAATGGCAGCTTCTGTTAAAACCTCTACCAGTGATGGTCTTTCATTTAAGAGACTCCTATTTCTTTCTTTTTGCCTACACTCTGATATCAATCCTTGATAAGGAAAGGCAGTCTCTAACCTGCAGTCCTAATAAATTCTTGGCCTCTTCCCATTCTATTACCTTTCCCTTTCTAGTTATTTGCTGCCAATACCTTGGTTCCTTTGCCCGTTTTCTCCAACAAATTTCAGCCCTCTCCAGTATAGAAGCCTTGAGAATCTACTCAAGACATAGTATGGCAACATTGACTGTGATGAACATGTGCAGTTGCAAAGATAATTTGTCATAACTTTAGGTATTTGAGTAGGTTAGTGTTGCAGTACCCTTTTCCTTCCCTCTCTTGAATCTTTTTCTCAACCTTAGGGTTGGGGTGGGTCCCCTGTCCTACATTATCCCCACTCCATTTCCTCCCTTACTTCTTAACCCAGTAGTCTGGATTTCAGTAGGTGTAGTTGGTTAGGTTGTGCTACACCCAAGGACCGTTGAACCATAGGGATGTGGACAAAGACTGAAAATGACTCTGACCGACTTAACTTTTATATCACTGACCGACTGCTAAGGATATCATTCAGCTGGAGGATGATGAAAGACTCAGGTATGTGGGGTGGCCATGGGTTCCTGAACAACAGGAAGTCCCAAGACTTAGTACTGCATCATTGATCTACTCAAACATCTGCAGCTATGATAACTTATTTGCACAACTGTACTTTTCCAGTTACCTTTCTTTTCTTCGCTCTTATAGCATTTCTCATCTGCCTGAGGAAGAAGTCTCTGAAGTCTTTTTATATTCTATGCACACACTTAAAATTAAAAATCTTAAACCTTTTAGACTTTATTGCATACTTGGGGGGCTTACAGATTATCCTCCCTTTGTGACTTTATACATTGCCTGTCCATTCTGTCTTCCCAGTCTTTTTGTAACTTCCTGTGATTGATTTCTAAAGCTGTCCTACAGTACTGTACCGTACTAATTATCCCTTTTTGACAGCAGCTTCTTAAAACTCTACCAGAACTGGTCTTTTATGTAGCAACCCTGTATCCCTTTCTATTTGCCTGTGCTCTGTTAGCAATCCCTCATAGAGAAGACATTTTCTAACTTGCAGTTTAAACTACTTGGCCTCATCCCACTCTGTTATCTTTTCTTCACTAGTTATTTACTCCCAATACTTTGGTTAGTTTGCTAATTTTGTCTGTTAAATTTCATACCTCTCTTGCCTACTTTCTACGCCCTACTTGTAATCTTCCCTATAGATAAAATCTCCTTTCTCCATTACAGTGTTGGCTTAGTTCTTGGAATACTTTCTGCTACTTTATGAATATAATAATCTATATGGTTGTCGGTCTCCTTAAGGACTTGAATATGAAATTCTACCTCTCTATTTCTCGAGCTCTACTCCTATTTAACCTTCTTTTTCCATTTTCTCTTGTAAGCTGCTTGCGTAGCTCTAAAATATCCCTTCAAATCAGTGAAATCCTAAACAGCCTTGTTCTACGGGAAGAATCAACTTCTACTTCACTTTTGCCATTTTCCCCTCACAAATGCATTCCTTTGACTGTTAATTCTGGTCCACAACATCTGGTGTTTAGTAGTAAGAATATACCTGACCTGAGTATAAAAGAGTAAAGGGATTAGAAATATTTCCATGCTTGCATCTTGTTACCATTATCCATAATCAAGAGCTTCCAGCCTCTCAATTTTTTTCTTTTCTTTGGTTTAGTCTCCTACATATCCTTAGCTACCATAGTAGAATTTTTAATCCATTCACCTAAATACTTCATCTTGTCATGCCTTCATAAATATGGGTGTTGCTGAATAAATGAGTAAGTAGTGCATCGTTTGCTTCTATAGTCTTTGTTTTATCTTCACTTACTTTATATTGTGAAAAGACTTGACAATGTCTCAGTATTCCACAGTACCAAAATATTATTTTCTGGATTTATCAAATACAAAGCATCACCTACAAATAAATCAAACTTTTCTTGATTATCATGCCAGTTGTATCCTTAAATTTCTGACTGCTTTATTATCTTTGCTAGTGTTTCTAAATATAAAACAAAGGGTAAAGAGGATGTCCTTGAATTGTTCTGCTACAGCTTTTCAGAGAGACCCTCCCACTTTAATTCTTACCTCCATCCCTTCATATGCCCTCCTAATTAACTCTGTTATTCAGTCAGGGAACACAAATGATGCCATTGTCCTACTCATTTAAATCTCAGTTGACTATTGATTGCTTTCTTTGCATCAAGACCCTCCAATAATAGCAACATTTTCTTACACTCTGCTTCCCTGTGAATCATCATTGCTCTATTAATGTTTTCAGATGTTTGGCTTCCCTCCATAAAACTACATTGATGCATAACTATCATTTTTGGCAACACCTTTTCCGTTATTTTAGTTAGTGTAGAAGTAGGTTTATAATTTCGGTTTAAATTTGAAATGTGTCTATATGAATCTACATCTAAAGGGCCTCTATCTTCTTTGGGTAATGCTGCCACTACAGCGTTCTTCCAAGATGGTACTCCCCCCCTCCGCCCTTTAAAGTATTGTTAAACAAAGCCTTCCTGTTTTTTTACTATCATTAGTACCAGCTTCCAGACTTTCGCAAGAATACCCTGTGTTCATGGAGAATTCCCTGTTGATTATACATTACAGTTTGTCTCATCTCGTCCTGTCTTTGCTATTAACTGTTCAGACTCATCTGCCTCTAACATTGCAATAATTTTTTCCACAAGTAGTTCGATTTGTGCCATTTCTTACTTTATACAAATGTTCATACAGTTTCTGGAATGTCTGATGTTGCTGTAGAATCACTGGTTATGTTTCTTGTTATAGGTTCTTTAAGTTTGGCAACAACCCTTTCTGTTTTGTTTTTTTCTTTGCCCGTCATTATGCTAAAGTCTTTTTGTGCTGTGGAGTTAGCAAAAATTGATGCTTAGCAGCAACCCTTCTAACCTCACGTATATTAACCAAATATTCCCTTATTTTCCCTGTAGTACTTGGCAGTTGCTCCTGTTCTTGTTATGAGGGTTGCCCTTAGCCTGCAATACCCTATGTCAATCTCTTTGAATGATCTCTTTTTTCCCATATCTATTTCTGTGTTATTCCTGACGTGCTTAACTCCCATTTTCATTTTATCCCATTCAGTAGCGATCCCTTCTGAAGAAATTACAATGTTTCCTAATAACTCTTGATTAATTTCTGCTACACTTTACTTAAATTCTTAAGTATCAGTGACTCATTTTTGTCATTTATCCTGCATTTTTACCATGGTTTTTATTGGTACATGATCTGAAATTGTTACTGTATGCATATGTCAAAGCTTTCAATTAAATACACATGTTCTTGTGTGATAGAAAATTACCACATGGTGCAAGTCTGGTGCACACCTTGCAGTAACCATTTCCAGTTCAGAAAAGCCCTACCACTGTGCTGCTGTGGGCTGTCCTCTTGGATGCAACACAAATGGTAATGAGGCATTCCATGTGCTCTCCCTGCAGGAAATGCCTGTGGTAAGCCATTTACATGACTGGACAATTCAGAGAATTGTTCAGTTGTGTAAGATACCTTGACCCCCTGTATAAAAGAACACATTCTAAATGTGCGATTTCATCCATTTGTGTTAGATAGAGGTAAATGCCAGGAAGTTTAGCGGGCAGGTAGTGTTGATGGGTGTGCATTTTTTGGGTTGACGTATGGATGCTGTAAGGTACGTGTCTGCCTGGAATGTTGCATTAGGGGAATTAGTCTGGGGGAGTAGGTAGGGTAAGAGGTGTGTGTGCATGTATGGGTGAATGTCAGTGTGTGCCCTCGAGTGTGTGTGGGGTGTTTGTGTGAAAGCCAGTGCGTGCACTCAGTGTGTGTGGGGGGGAGGATGTGCATATTTAGTGCATGAATGTGTGTGTGTGTGTGTGTGTGTGTGTGTGTGTGGGGTGTAATACCGCCACACTCAGCCCCCCGTCCCGTTTTGTCTAGAGAACAGTAAACACCAGGGACAGCTCTTTATATTGTGCCTTAAAGACTCTTAAAAATAAGTAAGTGTTTGAACAAAGTTGTGGTGCATGAAAAGTGTGGGGTGGGGTGAATACACAACACCAGGTATAGTCTTTATAGCACACCTCAGAGCCACTTAAACACATTTAAATATGTACCATCTGCACTTGCATGAATACTAGTCCTGTGCACCAACCCTAGACACCAGGGATACGTCTAAAATACAATTCAAGTTTGTGTAAATATTTTTTTAAAGTAAAAAGGGAGTAACCCTGCATCTTTACATGAAAAGAAAAAAAGTTGGAGGAGTTTCAATCCTACATCTTTGACACAGTAAGCGAGTTGTCAAGGCAGAGCCTTAACCCACTAACTACACTAACTGTGATCAGTTAGTGTAATACAGTGTGTGTTTGTGTGTGTGTGTGTGTGTATATATATATATATATATAGATATATAGATATATAGATATATATATAGATGTATATATATATATATATATATATATATATGTATATATATATTAGATACACATGTACATGAAGTGTGAAACTTCAGTGTCTGGTTTTGTTTAGTGACTGCAGCAGTCCTTGTCTTACAAGAGACAATAGCACCTGTTTGAGACACCAACAGTAGCATCATGTAAGAACAGGTACAGTTGAGAAGTATGGGGTAATATCTGTGTGAGGAGAGGCTTTAGATCAAAACAGGGAAGTACACTATACGAAAACAGGGAGAATATTTAACCAATTACTGGGACTCGCTTAAATTGATAATGGAGCAGCAAGTCTAGCATCAAGATACACTTTATTATCAATAAGACTGAAATGCTTATGTCTGGTATTATTGACCACCTGTAAGGATCATTGACTTGTGAGATTAGGGAAATGAGAGAAATTGGGGACATTTCAACTCAGGGGCAGGTAAGAAGTATGTTGCTCTGTGTACTTGAATGTTTGCATGTGTGGGAGAGAGCGAATGGTGGGGGTTGCCTGTGCCAACATGATGCATGGACCACCAGCGTTGACTTTGAGTAATGTACTGATTTGCTGTCATGGTTTTTAAGGGCAGTTCAGAGGAATTCAAAGTAGCTGCTAATGAGGTCTTTCCTTATCTGAATCATATTTTCCTGCATTGCTGAAATAGTCCAATTTGGCTGCAGCTCTTACTGCCAGCTGTGGGGTTCTTTCTGAATCTCTGGGACAGTTTCTGTTCAGTTTAGTCCATTTCCTATACTTGGAAAATAATATGCAAGTTCTGTCCTTGGTCATACTAACAAGTTCAAATCTTCTGTACAGAATAATTCTCATAAATGTCTTTAGAAATCTATTCTTTCTCTTGTTATATATTTCTTTCTAGGTCCTTTAAATGGACACTATCTCGTTTCTGAAATCAGTTTCTTGCTTCGGACCGAAAAGTAAATGGTGACACCCACTGCATTAACTACCTCCCATTTTGTGACATCATAGTCAGCCCCTTCTCACATTTTTTCTTCCCCTCAGAGTTCCCCCGTCCCATTTATGTTTAGTTTCCCCATGTAAACTCCAAAATTCCAAAAATAGTTCCTACTGCTTTTTTTTAACACACGAATAACTAATAAACATTTGTTTTCTGATTTATTATAACTGTTAATTGCAGTCACAGTTGCAGAACAAAACAATTTTTAGGAACATATTTTGCTTCGTAGGCATTTTTAATACTGGTAGGTTACATTACCCACAGAAGCGATCAGTTCTTTTTTTTTTTTTAATTTTCCCCCTAAAATGTATCAGCATGATAATAGTTGTGAATGAGAGCACAACAGCAAGTAGAACTGCTATCTAGAAGAACTGAGCTTAAAAGAATATATTGAGAGGTAATTACCATGAGCCAGTGTTCTTTAGTTTTACCTGTGCACCCTGAATACAGTTAGTTAGATCTGCTGCATCGTAGATACACGACTGCTTCTTGTACAAAATAAATGTATTTGAAACTCATAAATATACAATTTAGCTACATGCTTTCACAGTTGGGACAGCTTCCTTTAAAAAGAAAGTGTAAAAAAACGGCAGAACGGCTCTCTGCAATTAGCACTTGTTATAAGCACTAAACCCATACATTTCAACTATCCACATTTTGCTAAATGCCTCTCCTTTCATTTCATGGTAATATTTTGTTATAATAAATAAATATTTTGTCCTGTTTCAATTTTCTAATAAAATACTGGAGGTTACAGTTAGTTAATGCCAGACGTTAAGAGTTTCATACATTTCCTTCTTCAGAAAAGCATGTTGGTGCAAAACTTACTAACTTTCTAAATCAGTTAGAGCAATATTTCAAGAAATGGGTCTAGAATTCTTCAGCAAAGAGGTTGATGTGTATGCCATTCAGCACAATACATTGGTAGGCAGTGTTTTTGTAATGTTCCATTATTACTGTTCATGGTTTGTTAAATGGAACAGCAACGAGGGGAGAAGGACAGAATCAGAAAGTGGCTGTTTTTTTTTTTTTTTGCTTGATAGAATTGAACAGGGGTTGGAGATAAGTCCTGTACTGGTAGGGTTTGAGGAACTTGGCACTTGGTTTCAGTCCCAGGGTTGATTGTAGAGCATCGTTGCTGGGGATATGTAAAATAATATTTAAAAGAAGCATTTAGGTGTTGGTAGGAGTAAATAGAGTATGATCATGTTTGTAGCAAAGTCATATGGGTAGTGTTTGCTGTTTTACTGAGCAGGACGTCTTCTAAAATACAAAGTGTATTGTGTGTACAGTTTCTCTTGGTAGATATGGTATGGTGTCTTTTATAACGTGAAGTGATTGGAACTCACTCTAATTTGGGGAGAGGAGGGAGTGTGTGTTGTGTTTGACACAGCTCATGGAAGTTCAGATTTTTTTTTGTTAACTTTACTGAAGGAGAATTAGGTGTGTGTGTGTGGGAGTGGACACTGATAAGGAGTTAGGTAAATTTACAGCAAATCAAAAGTGAGCAGATTACCCTTTTACCCTATCCTACTAAATTATGGTATAGCTACACTTGGAGAAGGGAGTGAATGCTTTCCTATTTTAGTGGAGGTGATTAAGTATTACTGTAGAGAAATGGTAACTGGTTGCTGTGCATGTTACATTCATTTATCTATTTTATTATTTGATTTTTTTATTTTCATGATTAAAATATACTGAGTTTAAGTTTCAGGTTTCTGGACTTTAGCCATAAAATCTATACTAGTAATTATACAGTGCTGCTTTGCCTGATTCAGTTAGCAATTGAAAAGACATTCCACATTCTAATATTGACAGGTGTTGGAATGCCAGGTTATGGAAACTGCTCTGTTTATATAGTCTTGCAATCAAAGGACTCTTGATTTAACCATTTGGAGAGTCATTTTCAGGTTGATGAAGCATTCACTTTGACGGTGATCAGAGAAAATAGAAAGTATAATTTAATGTAAGGTCATTGTGTACCAGAATTAAGGGTCTGTTCAAAATGGGGTTGGATGGAATAGGACTGTTGAATGCAGGCAGGGAAGATAGTGGCAGCATTTTGAGTGGAGGAGTCGTTACAAAGCATGCATTGTGTAAAACCAAGTATGACAGTTTAGATACTGAAATTCATACATTATTCAGTGCATTGCCAGCTGGTCACAGAACCCAAGAAGTCAGCATTAGTGAGACCTTCACCAAGAGGCAAGTCACCAGTGAAGTATCACAGGGCTCTGTGCTGGACCCACTTCTGTTTGGCATCTACTTTTCAGAGGTCAAAACTAATGTCAAGGGCCTCTAGCTCACCAGCTTCAAAGAAGAATGCACATTGGGGAGCCATCATAAATTTCTCCACATGATACCAACATCCTGCAAGATTCAACACTGGCAAATGACTGGTATCAAAGCCATGGATTAAAACTCAATTGAAAGTGCATTGTATCATTTTTTTTTTTGTGAAAACGTCAACCCAGACAAATTAGTCCATTAATAAA
>NC_056747.1:1166619651-1166634651 GCF_019279795.1 Protopterus annectens | reverse complement strand
GCTATGTTTTTTTTAGGAAATGATGATTTTTAGTTTATACTGAATTCCGCTCAGTTGACAACTCACAGTCACAGCAAAACATTACAGGAGAGGCTAGTACATTTATTATTATTTACAATGTATTTTTGCTGGTGACAGTAGGCTTGTGAATAAGATTCAGTAGGCTTTATAAAAGGTGGGCATAGGAGCACTGGTCCTGCTATGGGAAGTGTAAAATATGCTGGCTGTGGATGGTCATGTTGTGTGTAGACTTGGTGAAGGTAATCTGGAGATGAAATCAACTGCTGAGAGTGAATTTTACATAACCTGCTTATACCTCACAACTGGACATAAGGTAAGTGTACATTTTTATATATGGGAGTAATTTAAAGTTTTGTTACAGTGTTTTATGCTTTAAGTAGTGTTTGTTTTATTTATTACTGGTTACCAGTTTTACTACACTTTCATGTGAGCATTTATTTCGGTAATCTCCCAGTGAAGTACCTCGCAGGATGCGCAATAGCAAAGCCCGCCCCGGACACGCCTCCTAGACTCACAGTGTCATGTAATTGTTGAAAAACACAGTAGCAAAGCCTGCCTCCTAGTAAGCTGTCTGCTGTCACATTTATTTCGAACATTCCTAAAATGTAATAGCTGCAGTTAGTATGTGCAACGGCAACTGTTTGAAGTCTCAGTAGCCTGTACATTTTTCATAGGTTCAATTGTATTTGAGTCTACTGTAACCCCCACAAAACAAACATTGCATTAAAGTCCGTCAAACTGGAATCAGTTTACTAAAACAAATGTGTCCTCATTTTCAGAAGAATTTGTTCCCGCCAGGCAAAGGTGCAACAAAATAACAATTTTGATAGTGCATTAGACAATGTTATACGCTGTCAGTAGTTAATCATAGTTAATCATAGCTGTCATATTCTGCAGCATTTGCAGTTATGGAAAAAAGTGCAAAGTAAGCTGATTATCATTTTGTCCAGTCTATTGGAAGCTGCATCTCTGATCCCACCGCGGTATTTAATAAACTTTTTTCATCGAGTCTTTATTGAACCAAAACATAGGTTAACAAAATAGTCGAGATAGCCTTAACATTTTATTAAAGGAACTACCTTGGGACTAACTTGTTTTAAATTTCTTGAGTTACCGACGATACTGCAGTCACTGATGAATAACGTGTTTTTGTAACATATGTTAATCAGATGTACGACGACCTGCCAGTCACTGTGGACACGCCCAAAGCTGCGCAGTACCGCCCGCGAGGTACTTCACTAGGAGATTACCTTTATTTCAGTGTATACTTGCTACTTTCTCCCATTGTATCCTATTTTCTTTAGTTAAGAAACAAAATAGGTGCCGCTATGAATCCAAAGGTCTACTCGTCAACACAATGAAACCAGCTAAAAAATTATGAAACCATACACGAGTAGAGGCCACCACGATTGGTACAATGACTGTGTAGCAAAGTTTCAACGCATTTATTGTAATATAAAAACAAAAAAGAGAAAAATAGATGAGCGCTTTCGCGTACAAACAGGTATGGTTCTTCAGATCTTAAAATACTTTAGTTAAAACACTCTTTTATACAAAAATCTCACATTCCAATGCAGCAATTAATCAATCAAACAATTACTCAAAATACAATTTCCTATTAGGCGTTCTCTAGTTACCTAGCGCCTCTATAATCATGAACAATAAAGCATCCTATATAATGAAGCATCCTAGATAATTCTTTCTTCCAAATGCATGACTGTATATCTACCATAATATTATAAAAATATATAAATGTGTATATACCAAAGCGATATGCATAACTTAAAACACTTAAAATAAATAAATATAGCATTACACATCTCCATGTTATCCATACAGATACATGCCATATAAATATCCCGATAATTCATATAATAGCCCCTTGTATGGAACTATTATTACACCCATAATCAGTCATGTTACTGCTTTCTAAAACATTATTAATATGAAGCCAAATAATGTCATTATAACACAAATAACATAAATATAATAAAATTGTGACATAGGGGTTGATATTTAAGCTAGTGAGCTTATTTATGATTCCTGAGTGGGGTATTGTGTTGAAGGCTTTTGCGTGGTCCAAGTAGGCTGTGTGGATTACCTTCCCTTCGTCTATGACCCTGGTAACCGTTTCAAAGAAGTCGACCAGGTTCAAGAGGCAAGATCTGCCTTTAACAAAGCCGAATTGGGTAGGATCCAGTGTCTGAAGGTTTCCGATGTCCTTGTTTATGAGTTCCATGATGATACGCTCCATAGCTTTGCAGACCAGGCTAGTCAGGCTTATATGGCGATAGTTTCTGGGGTCTGTTGTGGCACCTCCCTTGTGGAGTGGGACCACCGTTGCTCTATGCCATTCCTTGGGTACATATCCTGTGGTAAGGCTGAGCTTGAACAGTGACTTAATGTGAGGGTTAAGTTCATCTTGTAGCTCGTGTAAGACTCAGCCCGGGACATTGTCCGGTCCCATTGATGCTGTGTTTTTTGCTTTGGAGAGGGCAGCTCTCACTTGTTCATCTGTGATGTCTGGGAGGCTACACTCTGTTGGGATGGAGATTTGCTCTATTGGGGGGATGGGGAGGAGGAATTTGCACTGAACCTGTCTGCCAGGATGTTGGCAATGCCTGCGGGTTCAGTGTATTTTTTGTCATTTTGCACTAAATCGGAGCATATCTGGGAGTTGCCGCCCAGGTTCCTGACATAACTGAAGAAGGCTTTGTGATTGTCCTTAGTATCTTGTGCAATTTTTCTTTCGAAGCTGGCCTTAGATGATTTTATGAGGGATCGTAGCTTCTTGCTAGTACTGATCAGAGATGCCTTCCCTTTTTGGGATTTTGCTCTATCATGTAGTAGCTTCCTCCTTTTGTTGTATAGCTTATTTATGGCCGGGGTCCACCAGACAGGTCTCCTGCCTTTGGAGGAGTGAGTCTTGGTTTTATTTGGGATAGCACGATCCATACATTCCTGTAGGTGTCCATAGAATGCGTTTGTGAAGGATTCTGCGGTTTGAGCCGTGTTTTCCACTGGCTCAGGGGCTTTGAAGGATACCACCTCGGTTTTGAGAAGTGTGAAGTTTGCTTTTGAGAAGTTCTTCACCGTGGTTACCTTGGCTGGGGGTGGGGACGGGATATGGATGTCCAGTGAGATTAATTTGTGGTCTGACCTTACCAGTGAGGGGTATACCTCTGGTGTGGAACATAGAGTCCCTATGTTTGTGATGACCAGGTCCAATATGTTTTTCCATCTTGTGGGGGGTGGTGACCAGTTGTTCCATAGCATTTGAGTTTATAAATTCTAGGAACTGTTGGGCGAGGGTGTGTGGGCTTGAGTAGTTTACCCAGTCAATGTTTGGGTAGTTGAAGTCACCCAATGTAATGGTGTTTGGAGAGACCTTCATGTTCTCCATTGTTCTCAGGAAGGCCAAGTGGGGATGTCCTTCATGGATGCATCTGCAGTCATAACAACTGGGTTGTCCTCAGTCCAGCAGCCCAGCCAGTCGGCCGGATTCCCAAAGTCGGGGCCGGCTTCGGCACCACCTCTTCACCCATCATCTTTGGTCTCTGTTGGTGGTCAATAAAGGCACCAGCCGACGCCATTTTTTCTTCTTCGCGCGTGTCAAAGCAGAAGCTGTTTCGCAGAAGGGCTCAGTCGGATCCAGAGATTACTTCACCAGAAGACTTCTAAAGCTATAGCTAAGTACCCTTCTTTCTTGCCTCTGCCGATGTCATCAGAATGTCAGAAAAAGTTAATAATTGTTTAACCTGTGGGAAGCAAATACTCATAAAGATTTCCTCTGTGTTTGTGCCTTGTTTAGTAGCCCCAGCACCTTGGCCATAGCAGCCTGTTCGTCTTGTACGGCGTTTCAAGCGCGAAACAGTTTTCGGAGTGAATTTTGGTTCTTTTTTTGCTGATTGATTTTGAATTTGGTTAGATCCGTGGATCCTCAAACCACCCAATCTAAAAATGCGGCCCCTGCTACCACCTTGAATCGGCCCTCAGCGTTTTTCCACTACGGTGGTTGCCACTGACTTATCAGACACCATTGTCCATTAAGGCCTTCGCCAAGGGCTAAAGCAGCCAAGACTACTAGAAACAAACAGTGCCCCCCCCACCTACCGGCCCTCCTCTAGTTCTCAAATGCGGATCTCAATCTCACCCAGACAGGGCCTCAGCCCCCCCAGAGAGACCTAGAGACAGGCCCCCTGAGCCAGTGTCCTCTGATGATTCTGCCGATGAATCAGACATAACTGACCCAGCCAGAGGCTCCTTTCTTTTGAAGACTCTGATGCTGAAGAATCCATTCCAGCTGCTTCCCACCAGAAAATTTCCTCCTTTGGGAAACCTTACATGCCATCGAGAGCAGTTTTGGCTGGCAGCAACAGGATTTTCAGAACTCAGAAAAACTTTAGGACTTTTTGCACCTTCAGCACAGCACCTATTGTACCTCCTGTTCCTCTCTGTGGTGGATGATGCTTTCAATGATGTATTCTTTACCTCCAGCCCTGCCAAACCAGACAGATTTTACAGGGTGTGCAGACCCGAAACTATATCCCAGGGTCCCAAAGGCAGTAGCAGCGACCAAGCTAAAACCCTATTCCTTCAGAAAGGGAGGCATTAGACAGATGGGGCAACAAAAAGGTCTACACACTGATGAATCTCTTGATAAGAATATGTATTAAATGGTAAATAACATACAACAGGTTAGTAACCATTCCTTAAAATGTGGCTATGATGCACTGGAGGCTTTTAGATCAGCAGCCATGACTGGCACAGTGATAAGGCATGCATGGCTGGATCATGTTAAAGCTAAGTTGCTAGATGCTCTATGGATAAGACAAGTTTGTTTTGTTACACTCACCCCAGGTTATGAAGAAGAAAAAGAAAAGGCAAAAAAATCTGTTCACGGTTAAAGATTTCTTCTTGGTTCAACCCAAAGGTTTAGTTTAGCAGGGCCTGCCTGCCAATTGTCCCTTTTCCTGACTCCACAAGATCTCAAAGGGCAGGAATAGACGCTCCAGAGGCAGAAACCAATCCAGAGGAGGTGCCTACAGAGGGACGACAGTGAGGTAACAACAGAACAGAGGCAACAACCTCTGCCACACTACATCACACACACCAGTGTGACTTCTTAAAACCAACCACCCAGGGAACAACACTTTACCAGTCAAAAGAGGAATGCCAAATCTACCTCCAAATCAAAAACAGAGGCTCTACAACAGATAATGCAGTTAGCAAACATGAGGGTTCTACTCAAGACTATTCCTAGTTCCAAGAAAGGAAAAAGTTGGAGACCACCCTGGACCTGTCCACCTTAAATACATACATCATTGTCCCAAAATTCAAAATGCTGACCCTACAGCAACTTCTCCCATGCTGGGCGTTGGCTGGTAACTCTAGATCTCAAGGAGGCATACCTGCACGTCCCCCCATTCGACCAAATTCTCAGCATTGCCCTTTGGCTTATCTACTGCGCCCAGTATTCACAAATGCCTGGCATCAGTAATCGCCCATTGCAGACTACAGGAATTCAAAAAATTTACCCATACCTGACGACTGCCTGCTGCACAAGGACAACAAAAGCCAAGCACTGGGATACTGATCAAATTTACAAATGTCAAGGCTGACCATCCCAAACAAGGGACATTCTTGGGCTGCGTTGGACACAGTAAAACAAATGGCATCCCTAACTACAGAAAACAAAAGAACTCCCCTCTTTACTTCTTGGCAACAAACTGAACAAGTTAACAGCTCATGGCATCATGCATAATCTTGGTCCCACTTGCCAGACTACATAGAAAAACAACAGTGGTACCCAAAAAATTTATGGTCCCAACACAGACACAGCCTAGAAACAGAAATCCCATTAATTCCATGGCCAGACCATCACAACAGACGCTTTCAGACTAGGATGGGGGGCCCACCATGGACAAAAATGCGTGTGGCGAGTTGTGACGAGATCAATCACACCTGCACATCAACCAAAAAGAAAATGCTGGCAGAAAAACTGGCAATCAAAAAAGTTCAGACCATTTTCAGTTGATGATAAGGACAGACAGACACACAGTCACACCCACAATCAACAAACAGGAGGCACTCATTCATACCCTCATTGCACCCCTATTTTAGAATGACTTTGAGGGCCACAGCCCCAACATCCGGTCCTAGCACAATATTTGTAGGCAGAAAAAGAAGAATAAAAGCTCGGACATATTAAAGATATTAATCAGAACCACATCGATGCATACCTGCACCGGACATCTTCAAGACCATCAAAAAGAAATGGGGAATGCCTCAGATGCTCATCTATTCCTCGCATCACCATCAAATCACCATCTCAAAAATTCTGCACAAGGACATTCCACCCACCAGCATGGAGCAACATTCGGCCTCCTCCTGGCCTAAAGGCCTAGGCCCTCCTTCATTCCCACCCACCCCCCAAGAACATTGATACACACTAACTATCAGCAAGAAAGGACCAAGGATAAGGATAATCCTGATAGCTCCAAACTGGCCAAGACAACACTGGTACCCACTGCTGAGGGTCGAATGTCTACCCCTGATGCCTTTGATGTTAACTCAGAACAACTACAGCATCATACATCCAAACCTAAAAAGCGTTGCAACTGACTGCATGGAACATCACATAGCAGCAGCTAACCCAGAACTTTCCCAAAGAGTTAAAGACATTATTCTTGAAGCACGCAGACCTTTCAACAGAAGGAACTATGCTGGAAAATGAAAAAGGTTTGTCATTTGGAGTACTGAAAGAGGAAAAGATGTGTCAAACATAGATATGCCTAACATTCTGGAGTATTTGGCCGAACTTCTTCATTCAGGCCTTTCCTACTCCTCCATCAAGATACATGTTCAGCAGAATACAGCTTTGATCCACCTGCTTTGCTCAGGCAGTTCCTCAGAGGAATCAAGAATGTAAAACCTCCAAGGAAGCCACCATTACCAGCTTGGGACTTAAACTTTGTGCTAGAAAAGTTGACGCTATCACCCTTTGAACCAGCAGCAACAGCAGACCTACAACACCTGTCATGGAAAACTGCTTTCCTACTGGCAATTACTTCAGCAAGGAGGGTTTCAGAACTACAGGCCTTAATGGCAGTGCAACCCTTCCTAATCTTCCACCAAGATAGAGTGTCCATGAGGACTATTCCTACATTTATGCCTAAGAGTGTCTTTAAACCAGGCAATCCACCTACCTACCTTCTTTCCCAACCCACAAAACAGAGGGGAAAGAATACTATATACCTTGGATGTACATAGACAGCTACGCCATTTTCGCTACTAGCGGACAGAACAAAAAGTAGCAGAAAGACTGACCAACTTTTTGTAGCCTATGCAACAGGAAGGGAAGGAAAAGCTATTTCCAAACAGACAATCTCCAAATGGATAGGAAATTGCATACGATTCTGTTACTCCTTCCATGGAAAACCAATTCCACAGAACATAAGACCTCATTCTACAAGGGCAACAGCCACTACCACAGCCTTCTTACGAGGGAGTGCAAAAGACAGACATTATTGAGGCCTCCGTTGACCGTGCATACATTTGCCAAGCATTATAATTTGCCTCTATATTCCAGATCCCGAGCAGGGTTTGCCACTGCTGTACTGCAAGGGATCCTAAACACACCATAATCTAGTTTTATCCTCCTCCCTAGTTGGCTATGGTATTCTACCCAGTTGTTAGATGCATCCATGAAGGACATAGTACAGTTTTGTAACTACCATAAATGTAGATGTCCGAACTGGATAGCATCTGCAGTCAGGATTACCCCTCCTCTTCCCCTGTGGTGGTACCTGGGTGTTTACCCTCCTAATAGCTAGCTGGTGGGAGTCTTTTATGGTGTATTTGTTTGTATATATGTACATACATGCTTATTTTTGTGTTTACCTCTATCTATTTGGAAACATTGGCATCTATCCAAATTTTAGACTTCAAGAGGGCTACTGGCATCTGGGGCAAGAAACACTGAGGAAAATGGTGGGCCGCTGCCTTTTTATACCCGGAGACAGAGATGATGTGATGTGTGTGGCACATCAGCGAGCGAAGCCGGACCCTGGACTCGGAATCCGACTGCGCTGAAGGGCTGAGGACAACCCAGTTGTTATGACTGCAGATGCTATCCAGTTCGGACATCTACATTTATGGTAGGTACAAAACCGTACTTTCCTGAGTTTGGGAGGGTGGTCTGTAGCAGGCTATAAACTGAAAGGCAGTTTTGCCCACTGTTAGTTGCACATGGATGGTTTCCGTTTCTTCGTGCAGTGCTACTAACCTGGAGGTGTGGGTATTTTTGATGTATATGGATACTCCCCCTCCTTTTGTTGTTCAGTCCGGGTTTTGTGGCCAAAAAGTATGGTATGAAGTATAACCTGGTAGTGTTGGGGTGCTTTCGGGAGCCTTGAACCAGGTTTCTGTTACTGCCCAGACATCGATGTTCTCCATACTGAGGAGAGTCTCGAGTGCGTGCATTTTGAGGTTTAGACTTCTGGCGTTGAGCAGCATTACCCTTAGTTTCTTTTTCCTTGTATTGTCTATGGAGGTGGGTTTGTCTTTTGAGCCTTGCCTAAAAAAGGCACTATGGGGGTGGCAAGAGCCTTAGCCAGTATTCGAAAGCCCAGGGGTGACAGGTGCAAGCCGTCCCTAGCGAAGCAACATGGCTTGTCGAGCATGTCATCCCAGGCTGACAGATACTGGATCCCCTTTGAATGACACCAATACTTTAGCCAATTGTTAAAACTTATCATTTTGTCTTTATACTGTGGCATCATTCTTGGTGAGGGTAAGATGCTACTCAAGGTTAGGGTCATACCAGCCTGGGCTACATGATCAGAGAGCTCCTCTATGTCTCTCTTCATGTAGTCCAGGGAGGTACGTCTCGGGTCATTCACACCAGCATGGACAATGACAGAGTCATATTTGTACTTGCTTTGGCGTGACCTGAGTGCGTGTTATGTGGTGGATCCTGGCACCCGATAGATAGCTTACAGTGACCTTCTCCTTGTTCAGCCTGATGAGTGGGACGTCAGTGTGTCTGACTATAGAGTCACCTGTTACAAGTGTATTAGGTGTGTTGTTTAGCCTTAAGGGCTGTGACTGTGTGGCACACTGACTTTGTGGACTATGTGATACGTGGGTATTGTTGTGGGGTAGCAGTTGTTTGGGTTTCTGCTTTGGAGGTCTCTGCTGCTTAGGCAGATTTTTATTTAGAGCCTCAGAGTATGTTTTTGTGTTTGTGTTTGGTTTGTTGTTGCTATAGGTCTATGTGAGACTGAATTTGTGGTGTGTGTGGTTACCTTCTTCTCCTGATTGACTGTGCCAGTCATGGGTCGAGAGAGCTCAGCCTCCAGTTTGGCAATATAGTTGCATCTCTCACATATATTTGAGTTTGTTGGGAGGAGGAGAGGGTTGTCTGTGTACATAAGGCAGTTGTAGCATTGCCTTAAGATTCCCATATTCACCAGCTGGACTGGAGAGTACACATGAAACTGACCTTTGGACATGTCAGGATATTTATGATTACTACTTTTGACTGATCTAGGAGGATCAGTTAAGTATTTAGAAGAGTATAAGAGAGGTTTTAGTGCTTTAAAAATTTTTCTACGTGCAAGTGAAAGGCTATAAAGTGAAAATAGAGTGCTTCCTTTGAGATACAGATCAGTTCCAAGGGAAAAAGTGAAGAGCAGACTCTGGAGCCGGTAATGGTTTAAACCTGTTTAGGCGGCGCTGCCCGATGCTGCGCTATGCGCAAAATCGCGCTAAAGCGGGTTTTTAAACAGGGGACTTGGAAGAGCTAGGAATTAGCCCAAAATGGCCAATAAACAACAAGATTCTGTGCTGAGATCACTCCTCCAGGGACAGATAGGCTGCTCAAAGCTCCCCACTCCCACTGGTGAACAAAGAAGCTTCCTTCTATCCAAGTAAGGATATGGGCAACACAGGAACTATTCTAAAGTGCAGAATACAGCAATACCTGTATTAGGGACTATTCTAGCTCAGGAAAGGTGGGAAAACAAGGATTTTTTTTTTCTTTTTTTCTAAACAGACAACAGAAAATGCACAGTAAATACTTTACACAGGCTAGCGCACTTGAGTGAGCAGCCTCAACAGTTAAATCAACAAAAAGACAAACTTTAAAGTGCAGGTATTAAATAAATGCAGAAAACAAGCTTAATTCTAACAAAAGAAAAAATCCTTCACTTTATGGGTAATCCATAAGTTCAGTTTCTATTGCTTTAACTTTCTCATTACTAATCCTCTTTCCTACTTTCCCTCTTTGTTTTATTAATTTTTTTGTATTGTCAAAATTTGTATATCTGGATGTGTTTGCCTATATTTTTCTGCAAATACCTTTGGTGCCACGTTTTTGTACTGATTTGTTTTCTTTCTCCTTTGTATAAATATTGCACCATATTAAATTTGTTTTAATTTCCCATGTCCCATATTCCTTCTTTGTCTCCCACTCTTCCTGTTTCTCCGTACTTTAGGGGACTCATTGTTCCATCATGCTGTGACATAACCTGTGTTAGACTTTCTACACTAAATCCTTCACTTTGCAAGTAGTGCATAACTTCAGCTTCTATTTGTTTTATTTTTATTTTATTTATTTTACATTTGTTAACCGGGTTAGTCTGGCTGAGCTTTTGGCTCATTTTCAGCAGAAAGCCGGGGAGAAAAGCTCTACTTCTACTTTACTAATCTTCTGTTTTACATCCCCCTTTGTGATGTTATTCTTTGTATTGTGAAAGTTTCTATACCTGGATGCCTTTGCCTTATTTTTTTCTTCAAATATCTTTGGAGCTGCTTTTCATATTGATTACTTTGGCTTTCTCCTTTGCATAAATATTGCAGTATATCAGATCTCTCTCTCTTTCCCATGTCCATTGTTTATTTGTTATGCCTTTCAAAAATCTCTAGGTTTTGTTCTTTATATTTTTTGCACTTCCTTGTTTGCTTTTTTTTTTTCCAAATGGCCCAAAGTTTTCTCTATATAATGGTTTTCATGGACCCGTTGTTTTTATGAACACAAAAATGCATTTGAAGATTTTGACAGTTTTTCTTGTGTAAACATTTTTCTGTCCTCTAATTTCTCTCTCAATCTTTTTGAATATCTTCTGTCTGGAAATTATGGCCTTCTTGCATAACAGTAACAATACATAAATTCTTTCTTATCCTCAGTAGTCCACTCTATTATATTTATGACTCTTTTCTGGCGTATCAGTTTTCATGGACTACTACTTCCTTCTACAATGGGGGGGGGGGGCATCCTCCCCCTGAGTCTGGCCTAACCCAATTGTTGGAATGTTTGTGTTTAGAATATTCTGCACTGTCATTTCTTTCCAGCCATGAAAACAGTGGGCATATGAGGATTGGGCACTTTTTTTATCTTGGGACTTGTGTACACAGTTGTCTGTTTTATTTTTTATAACTCTGCTTTATTTGAAGTATGAAATCCACAAGTTAAATGTTCACAAAAAAGATTAAGAACACAAAATTCAGTCAAGCGCTTTCGCCCGGGCTCTCCCAGGCTTTATCAAGACAATACCACAGACAATGTGCATTCATTTTATACCTTCACAACTCCTATAATCAATTATGCAATTAATTAATTAGGCTGTTCCCATTATTTCATAGTCTCTTAATGTTTAAAGGTACATAATTGTAATTAGCAGCAATGACAAAAGCAGAAAATACAGAAGCAGCAAAACAAAATGCAAAGAACAAAATTCTTAAACATTTTTTGACATTTTTTAACATTTTTGGGGTCCCACTTATACCTAATTAAAATTTTTTTAAAAATTCTTGTTAAAATTTAATTTATTAAATATAATAACTAATCTTATATTCACTATTCAACTTTAAAAACTACTAAATATTAATTGATCTTAATATATTTATAAATCACATTATTAAAAATAACATTGTTAAAAATCTTGTTTATTCAAAATATAAATTGATAAAACATATATACTAATAAATACTATACATAAATAACATACTTCTAAACATTTTATTCTAATTTATTATAATGTGTTACACACTTCAAAAATGGACCATGTTACTTTAATATAATACCAACCCTTTGATAGGTAAAAAATATACTGGAATTATATTAATTTTAAACCCAAACATATTTTATATGTGTCATCATAATTTGAGGAACCAACTATAATTTGGCCCTACGTAGCCTGAGAGCACTATTAATACTGATTGCATCATTAAGCCCTGGTGGTCTTGAAAATAAAAAAGAATCGAATGCATTCTACAAGCACTCTTTAACTTGTAACAACATGTGCTTAAAATTTCTAGTCTTGGAACAAGTTTTCAATAGTGTAAGAGGGGGGGACTGGGAAGCATCCCTTGAGTATAAAGAATTGTTATGGCAAATAAAGCTGAATGCCACAAGACCACCAGGGCTTAATGATGCAATCAGTATTAATAGTGCTCTCAGGCTACGTAGGGCCAAATTATAGTTGGTTCCTCAAATTATGATGACACATATAAAATATGTTTGGGTTTAAAATTAATATAATTCCAGTATATTTTTTACCTATCAAAGGGTTGGTATTATATTAAGGTAACATGGTCCATTTTTGAAGTGTGTAACATTATAATAAATTAGAATAAAATGTTTAGAAGTATGTTATTTATGTATAGTATTTATTAGTATATATGTTTTATCAATTTATATTTTGAATAAACAAGATTTTTAACAATGTTATTTTTAATAATGTGATTTATAAATATATTAAGATCAATTAATATTTAGTAGTTTTTAAAGTTGAATAGTGAATATAAGATTAGTTATATTTAATAAATTAAATTTTAACAAGAATTTTTAAAAAAATTTTAATTAGGTATAAGTGGGACCCCAAAAATGTTAAAAAATGTTTAAGAATTTTGTTCTTTGCATTTTGTTTTGCTGCTTCTGTATTTTCTGCTTTTGCCATTGCTGCTAATTACAATTATGTACCTTTAAACATTAAGAGACTATGAAATAATGGGAACAGCCTAATTAATTAATTGCATAATTGATTATAGGAGTTGTGAAGGTATAAAATGAATGCACATTGTCTGTGGTATTGTCTTGATAAAGCCTGGGAGAGCCCGGGCGAAAGCGCTTGACTGAATTTTGTGTTCTTAATCTTTTTCGTGAACATTTAACTTGTGGATTTCATACTTCAAATAAAGCAGAGTTATATACAAGGTATCCGGTTCCTGGTGATCTCTTTGGTCGTGAGCTTGTGGCGTTGTGCTGTTTTTGCCTTTGGTTCCAAGGATTTTGTGTTGTTTTATTTTTTAACCTACTTCTCTCCGTGATATATACTATATAAATAACATTGTATACATCAGTGGCATTGCCAGTAAATATAGCTTATTTAAAGAGAAACTCATTGCTAAGTACTATCCTACCTGTTCCTATATTCCACTAGAGTATCTCAGCTTTCCCTGGCTAGGGGTCGCCACAGCAGATCACTGGTCCGCTATTGATTGGCAGTGGATTTTTACAGTGTCGAGTTGCCAGCCCAGTGCCCAAGCTTCAAAGAAGGCACACAAACACACACTCATGCACCTACCTCCATAGAGCTTATTATATGTATTTCTGGATTCCAACATGTTTTGGTTTCACAGTTTTCTGAGCAAAGCAATTTCATGCATTTGCAACTGACTAGAAGAAATCCTCATAGGAGGTTAAGAGGCTAATGATCCTAGAGCCTTTTTAAGCCTAGCCATTCATGCCCCAGTTTTCATAATTATCAGTGCCCAAGGACTGGAATGAATTTGGTATATGCCTGTGCTTTAAAGCATCTGCAAGTTGCCGCTGTCCATAAAGGCCACAAGTGACAAGCACGGATGAATTCATGATTTCCCATCTGTTGCCCCACTGTCATTTGAATAGGCTTAAAGAAGAGTTCTGTTTCACATGAATGGGGAGACTGTTCCAGAGAAAGGGTAATCTCTCAAATACACCTGTTCCTCCAACATGTTTTGCTTTTGTCACCAATCATTTTGTCATAGATCCTTAGATTGGGTAGTTATTGTGTTTGTTTTGTGAATGTGATTAACAGCTCCATCATTGCTGGATCAGAGAATGTCTTGTAGTTTAGACATAGATCACACCTCAGTAGTCTGTAGGAGACTGAGTGCAGGGAAAAGGGTTTGAAGTGGACCACATAGGACATGTTACTTGCACCTTCTATTCTTTTAATGAGGAATCTCTGTGGCCACTATAGTTGTTGCAAATGCCTGGTCAAGTAAATGCTGAAAAGTGCATTGTACTTGATTATTAGTCTGAGTACTGAGCATAGTGGAACTATGGTCTCCTTAGATGTGGATGCCATGCCATAACTTATACCACATAGAAGGATTTTCTAACCACCATGGGCACGTGGCATTCAAAGTTCAGGTTACTCTCAATCTGAGTTATCAAGTCCCTTACCACTGGGTCAACTCTTAAGACAGTGTTATCAATGTTGTAATTTGCAGCAGTGGTCATCTTTCTACAGGGTATAAATATGCATTTTATTGCACAGAGTTTTAGGCTATGGATCTGGCACCAGTTACTTGGCTCTCAGACTCTCCCCAAGGATATGTACATCTTTGGAGAAATCATCAGCATATTTGGTCATCCAAAGACCCTTTATATTTGCTATGATTTCAGAGAAGTGTATTCCAAACAGGAGCGGTCCAAGGGTTGAGCCCTGTGGAATACCACTGTAAAAGGCCTATTGGTGGAGGTGGATTCCCCCACCCTAACTTCATGTGTCCTATCCATGAGCCATTTGATTATCCATCAGGCTACATAGGGGTTATGTTTAAATTTGTGAGTTTGTCTATAATACCTAAATGAGATATTGTGTCAAATGCCTTTGCCAGGTCAAGGTAGGCAGTATGCAGTATTTTCCCATCATCCATAGCTCAAGTGGCCTTCTCAAAGTAGTTCACTGGGTTTAGTAGGTGTGACAT